>NC_052155.1:10919078-10971428 GCF_902713615.1 Scyliorhinus canicula | reverse complement strand
CCCTTCCATGCCTTCTCTCGCTCATGCATCTATCTCTCATTCTGTCTCTCTCCCTCATACACTCTCAATCCCTCTCTCAAACACACACTCTCGTTCCCACTCTCTCAAATTCCCTTTCTCTTTCACACAATCTCTCCCATTCCCTCTGTCTCTCCCTCAGACACTCTCTCTCATTCCCTCTCCCTCACACACACACACTCATTTTATCTATCTCCCTTACACACGCTATCTCATTCCCCCTCTCTCTCATTAACTCTCACATACACTCTATCATTCCCTCTCTCTCTCACATTCTCATTCCCTCTCTCACACTCAGTCCCTCTCCTCATTCTCTGTCTCACACACACTCTCATTTTATCTATCTCCCTTACACACTCTATCTCATTCCCCTCTCTCTTTCTCTCTCATTCACTCTCTCACACTTTCATTCCTTCTCCCCCTCACGCAGCCTCTCTCTCTGTTGCCCAAACTCTCTCACTCCCTTTCTCTGTCACACTCTGTCTCTCTGGCAGCCTCCCATTCACATGCTGTACCTCCAGGATCAGTATTGTGTCTGCCCGGATTGCTGGCTCTCCCTGCTCCCGCTGCTGTCTGCCTCTCTCTCTCTCTCTCAGCTCCCAGCCTGTTGGTCTCTCTCTCCTGGTCGCTCTGCAACTCTGTGTGTGTCTGCGGCTCCCCGTCCCTGAGCCTCTGTGACCCACTCCCAGGGTGGGTCCGTCCCTCCACCCCCACCACTCTCCTCAGATCCACCGCGCAGTTTCAGCTGGTGGCGGTGGAGTCTGGGTGGTGTGTGGGTGGGAAGACTAGGGGGGGGGGGGGGGGGGGGGTGAGATTGGGGAGGGTGTCTCTCTGGCGGGGGGGTGGGGGTGAGATGGGGGGTGGTTAGACTGGGGGTGGGGAGGCTGGGGAGGGGTGGGTCTCTCTGGGGGGTGGGGTGTGAGGGAGACTGGGGTCGGGGTCTCTTTGGGGGCGAGACTCGGGGGGTGGTGGGTGAGATTGGGGGGGTCTCTCTGGGGGGATGACTGGGGGGGTGGGGTGAGATTGGGAGTGGGGGTCTCTCTGGGGTGGTGGGTGTGAACTTGGGGTGGGGGTGAGATTGGGGTAGGGGTCTCCCTGGGGGGGGGGTGGGGGTGAGATTGGGGGTGGGGGTCTCTCTGGGGGGGGGTGTTGAGATTGGGGTGGGGGTTCTCTCTGGGGAGGGTGGGGGGAGATTGGGGGTGGGGGTCTCCCTGGGGGGGGGTGAGATTGGGGTGGGGGTCTCTGGGGAGGGTGGGGGAGATTGGGGGTGGTGGTCGCTCTTGGGGGATGGGGTGGGATGATATTGGGAGTGGGGGTTGTCTCTGGGAGGGTGGGGGGAGATTGGGGGTGTTGGTCGCTCTGGGGGGGTGATTGGGGGCCTCTGTGGGGGGAAACTGGGGGTGGTGGGGTGATATTGGGAGTGGGGGTCTCTCTGGGGTGGTGGGTGTGAACTTGGGGTGGGGGTGAGATTGGGGTGGGGGTCTCCCTGGGGGGGGTGGTTGAGATTGGGGTGGGGGTTCTCTCTGGGGGGTTGGGGGTGAGATTGGGGGTGGGGGTCTCCCTGGGGTGGGGGTTGAGATTGGGGTGAGGGTCTCTCTGGGGGGGTGGGAGGTGAGATTGGGGTGGGAGTCTCTCTGGGGAGGGTGGGGGGAGATTGGGGGTGGTGGTCGCTCTTGGGGGATGGGGTGGGGTGATATTGGGAGTGGGAGTCTCTCTGGGGTGGTGGGTGTGAGATTGGGGTGGGAGTCTCTCTGGGGAGGGTGGGGGGAGATTGGGGGTGGTGGTCGCTCTTGGGGGATGGGGTGGGATGATATTGGGAGTGGGAGTCTCTCTGGGGTGGTGGGTGTGAGATTGGAGTGGGTGTGAGATTGGGGGTGGGTGTGAGATTGGGGTGGGGTGAGATTGGGATGGGGTGAGATTGGGGGTGGAGGTCTCTCTTGGGGGGGAGAGATTGGGGTGGGGACTCTCTTGGGGCGGTGGGGGTGAGATTGGGGGTGGAGGTCTCTCTTGGAGGGTGAGATTGGGGCTGGGGGAGAGATTGGGGTGGGGACCCTCTTGGGGCGGTGGGGGTGAGATTGGGTGTGGAGGGCTCTCTTGGGGGGGTGAGATTGGGGGTGGGGAGAGAGTGGGGGTGGGGGAGAGATTGGGGTGGGAGTTATAGAACATAGAACAGTACAGCACAGAACAGGCCCTTCGGCCCTCGATGCTGTGCCGAGCAATGATCACCCTACTCACACCCACGAATCCACCCTATACCCGTAACCCAACAACCCCCCCCCCCCTTAACCTTACTTTTAAGGGCACTACGGGCAATTTAGCATGGCCAATCCACCTAACCCGCACATCTTTGGACTGTGGGAGGAAATCGGAGCACCCGGAGGAAACCCACGCACACACTCTCGGGGGGGTGAGATTGGAGGTGGGGGTCTCTCTGGGGGGGTTGAGATTGGGGTGAGGGTCTCTCTGGGGGGTGGGGGTGAGATTGGGGTGGGGGTCTCTGGCAAGGGTGGGGGTAGGTTGGGGGTGGTGGTCGCTCTTGGGGGATGGGTGGGGTGATATTGGGAGTGGGTGTGAGATTGGGGTGGGGGTCTCTCTGGGGGGGTGGGGGTTGAGATTGGGGTGGGGGTCTCTCTGGCGGTGTGGGGGGGAGATTGGGGGTGGGGAGAGATTGGGGGTGGGGAGATTGGGGTGGGGGTCTCCCGGGGGGGGTGGTTGAGATTGGGGTGGGGGTTCTCTCTGGGGGGGTGGGGGTGAGATTGGGGGTGAGGGTCTCCCTGGGGTGGAGGTTGAGATTGGGGTGAGGGTCTCTCTGGGGGGGTGGGGGGTGAGATTGGGGTGGGAGTCTCTCTGGGGAGGGTGGGGGAGATTGGGGGTGGTGGTCGCTCTTGGGGGATGGGGTGGGGTGATATTGGGAGTGGGAGTCTCTCTGGGGTGGTGGGTGTGAGATTGGGGTGGGAGTCTCTGTGGGGAGGGTGGGGGGAGATTGGGGGTGGTGGTCGCTCTTGGGGGATGGGGTGGGATGATATTGGGAGTGGGAGTCTCTCTGGGGTGGTGGGTGTGAGATTGGAGTGGGTGTGAGATTGGGATGAGGTGAGATTGGGGGTGGAGGTCTCTCTTGGGGGGGGGGGTGAGATTGGGGGTGGGGAGAGATTGGGGTGGGGACTCTCTTGGGGCGGTGGGGGTGAGATTGGGGGTGGAGGTCTCTCTTGGGGGGTGAGATTGGGGCTGGGGGAGAGATTGGGGTGGGGACTCTCTTGGGGCGGTGGGGGTGAGATTGGGTGTGGAGGTCTCTCTTGGGGGGGTGAGATTGGGGGTGGGGAGAGAGTGGGGGTGGGCGAGAGATTGGGGTGGGAGTTATAGAACATAGAACAGTACAGCACAGAACAGGCCCTTCGGCCCTCGATGTTGTGCCGAGCAATGATCACCCTACTCAAACCCACGAATCCACCCTATACCCGTAACCCAACAACCCCCCCCCCCCCCTTAACCTTACTTTTAAGGGCACTACGGGCAATTTAGCATGGCCAATCCACCTAAACCGCACATCTTTGGACTGTGGGAGGAAACCGGAGCACCCGGAGGAAACCCACGCACACACTCTCGGGGGGGGGGGGGGTGAGATTGGAGGTGGGGGTCTCTCTGGGGGGGGTTGAGATTGGGGTGAGGGTCTCTCTGGGGGGTGGGGGGTGAGATTGGGGTGGGGGTCTCTGGCAAGGGTGGGGGTAGGTTGGGGGTGGTGGTCACTCTTGGGGGATGGGTGGGGTGATATTGGGAGTGGGTGTGAGATTGGGGTGGGGGTGAGATTGGGGGTGGGGGTGAGATTTGGGTGGGGGTGAAATTGGGGGTGGGGGTGAGATTGGGGTGGGGGTCTCTCTGGGGGGGTTGGGGTGAGATTGGGGGTTGAGGTCTCTCTGGGGGTGAGATTGGGGGTGGGGAGAGATTGGGGGTTGGGGTGAGATTGGGGGTGAGGTCTCTCTGGGGGGTGAGATTGGGGGTGGGGGTGAGATTGGGGTGGAGGTGAGATTGGGGTGGGGGTCTGTCTGGGGGGGTGGGGATTGAGATTGGGGTGGGGGTTCTCTGGCGGTGTGGGGGGGAGATTGGGGGTGGGGAGATTGGGGTGGGGGTCTCTCTGGCGGTGTGGGGGGGGATTGGGAGTGGGGAGAGATTGGGGGTCTCTCTGGCGGTGTGGGGGGGGGATTGGGAGTGGGGAGAGATGGGGGTGGGGAGATTGGGGTGGGGGTCTCTCTGGGGGGGTGGGGGTTGAGACTGGGGTGGGGTCTCTCTGGGGGGGTTGGGGTGAGATTGGGGGTTGAGGTCTCTCTGGGGGGTGAGATTGGGGGTGGAGGTGAGATTTGGGTGGGGGTGAGATTTGGGTGGGGGTGAGATTGGGGGTGGGGGTGAGATTGGGGTGGGGGTCTCTCTGGGGGGGTTGGGGTGAGATTGGGGGTTGAGGTCTCTCTGGGGGGTGAGATTGGGGGTGGGGAGAGATTGGGGGTTGAGGTCTCTCTGGGGGTGAGATTGGGGGTGGGGAGGGGTTGGGGTGAGATTGGGGCGGGGGTCTCTCTGGTGGTGTGGTGGGGAGATTGGGGGTGGGGAGATTGGGGTGGGGGTCTCTCTGGCGGTGTGGGGGGGAGATTGGGGGTGGGGAGATTGGGGTGGGGGTCTCTCCGGGGGGGGGGGGTGGCGTTGAGATTGGGGTGGGGGTTCTCTCTGGAGGGGTTGGGGTGAGATTGGGGGTGGAGGTTTCTCTGGGGGGGGTTTGAGATTGGGGTAGGGGTCTCTTTGCAGGGGGTGGGGGTCTCTGGGGGGCGTGGGTGAGATTAGGGTGGGGGTCTCTCTGGGGAGGGAGATTGGCGTGGGGGTCTCTCTTGGGGGGGGTGATTGGGGTGAGGTTCTCTCTGGGGGGTGTGGGGGTGAGATTGGGGGTGGGGGAGAGATTGGGGTGGGTGTTCCTCTGTGGGGGTGGGGGAGATTGGGGTGGGGGTCTCTCTGGGGGGAGATTGGGGTGGGGTCACTCTGGGGGGGAGATTGGGGTGGGGGTCTCTGGGGGGGTGGGGGAGATTGGGGTGGGGGTCTCTCTGGGGTGGGGGGTTACGGGAGCTTGAGGAGGGGACCCGAGCATTGAGGCATCTTTGAGCACAAACACATTGACTGGAATTATTGAGCATCGCGGACAGTGATCTGAGCTGATGGGAATCAGTGGGTTCAGGGTGGTGAACAGGATGAGATTTCTCACAGTTTTCATCACAATCTCGGGCAGCAGCTTAGAGAAGCTCCACTTTCCGCCGAGTCTCATCTAGAAACGTTTTAAATGGAACGCAGCCTGGAATCCCCTGTCCCCAGCCTCTCCCACACTCACTGCACACCCAACAGACCACAAAGCAGCAGGCACTTTATCCCCCATTCCGGGTCGCTGGGGTGAATGTCTGTATATCTGAGTGAGTGTCCTCATGATTGCCATGTCCCTGGCTGATGTGATCATCAATTCACACGACACGTGGTTGGAAGTGTACAGTGGTTTTAATAGTCTTACAACAGAGCCTGCCTGCGACGAGATGAACTGGCAGGCAGGCTCACGACTGCCAAGCTTTATACTTCTGGTTAGTGGGAGGAGCCATGGGCGGAGCCCAGTACAAATTCCTCATCTCCCCCTATGGGCAGAGCCGCGCAACTGCTCGTATACCGAGCTTACGTATACACAGTACATCATATATAACAGTGTGAATTACACGGACTGTGATTCACCACACTGGCACAGAAAGAGACCATTCAGCCCATCGTCCCATGTCCCAGCCCCGGAAGGTAGCCACGCTCCCAAGCTCAATCCAGAGGGAGGCACTTCAGATGCATTTTCCAAATGTTGTTTTGAATGGGAGGAGGGTCTGGGCCACTGAATTCCAGACCACCCCGTGTGAAAAATAAAAGAACTCACTTCAATAAATCCCCCTCTTAATTCTTTCCACCAATGGGTTTAAAGTTCTGCTCCCTAGGTTCCTCTGACCCCTCTGCTCAGAAAGATGTCTGCTCTCTATCGGGACACTTCCTAATCTTACAACCCTCAGGGAAATCCCCCCTCAGCCTCCTGTGTCCCTTATAAACCCCAGCCAATCCTACCTTTCCTTCATCACTAAAATACTCAATTCCTGGCAACATTCTGTGCACACTCTGGTGTGATTCCATCCTTACAGTAATGCAGTGACCAGAACTGTGGGCTTTGTGTCGACATGGGGGTGTATATTTGCATGTAGTTGTTTTGTGTGTACACACTTGTTTGCAGGTGTGTGTTTATTTGCCTGTCGGTACATATCTGCTTGTCGGTATGTATATTTGCGTGCCGGCATGTATGTTGGTTCGTGTATTTACTGTAGGTATGTGTTTGTGTATTTGTGCATAGATATGGGTATATGGAGATGTACTACTCATATTTCTCAAGTTGTATGACCACAGAATGGTTACCGTGCAGTTTCATAGACTTTACAGTGCAGAAGGAGGCCATTCGGCCCATCGCGCGTGCACCAGCTCTTGGAACGAGCACCCTACCCAAGGTCAACACCTCCACCCTATCCCCATAACCCAGTAAAACTAAGGGCAATTTTGGACACTTAAGGGCAATTTATCATGGCCAATCCACCTAACCTGCACATCTTTGGGCTGTGGGAGGAAACCGGAGCACCCGGAGGAAACCCACGCACACACGGGGAGGATGTGCAGACTCCACACAGACAGTGACCCAAGCTGGAGTCGAACCTGAGACCCTGGAGCTGTGAAACAATTGTGCTATCCACAATGCTACCGTGCAGAAGCAGGTCATTCAGCCCATCATGTCTATACCAGCTGTCTGAATACGTTATTCACTCAGTTCCAATCTCCCCAAAACCCTGCACATTCTTCTAATTCCCTTGTGATTGAACCTGCCTCCACCACACTCTCGGGCAGTGCATCCTAGACCTTGACCACTTTTCCTCATGTCGCTTTTGATCATAGAATCCCCACAATGCAGAAAGAGGCCATTCGGCCCATCGAGCCTGCACTGACACTTCGAAAGACCACCCTACTAGGTCCAATAACCAAACACCTCTGGATTGGATTGGATTGGATTTGTTTATTGTCACGTGTACCGAGGTACAGTGAAAAGTATTTTTCTGCAAGCAGCTCAACAGATCATTCAGTACATGGGAAGAAAAGGGAATTGAACAGAATTCAAGAAAATACATGAGAATACATAATAGGGCAACACAAGATATACGATGTACTACATAAGCATTGGCATCGGATGAAGCAGACAGGGTGTAGTGTTAATGAGGACAGTCCATAAAAGGGTCATTTAGGAGTCTGGTGACAGTGGGGAAGAAGCTGTTTTTGAGTCTGTTCGTCCGTGTTCTCAGACTTCTGAATCTCCTGCCCGATGGAAGAAGTTGGAAAAGTGAGTAAGCCGGGTGGGAGGGATCCTTGATTATGCTGCCTGCTTTCCCCCGGCAGCGGGAGGTGTAGATGGAATCAATGGATGGGAGGCAGGTTCGTGTGATGGACTGGGCGGTATTCACGACTCTCTGAAGTTCCTTGCGGTCCTGGGCCGAGCAGTTGCCATACCAGGCTGTGATGCAGCCCGAGAGGATGCTCTCTATAGTGCATCTGTAAAAGTTGGTAAGAGTTAATGTGGACATGCCAAATTTCCTTAGTTTCCTGAGGAAGTATAGACGCTGTTGTGCTTTCTTGGTGATAGCGTCGACATGAGTGGACCAGGATAGATTTTTGGTGATGTGCACCCCTAGGAATTTGAAACTGCTCACCATCTCTACCTCGGCTCCGTTGATGCTGACAGGGGTGTGTACAGTACTATGCTTCCTGAAGTCGATGACCAGCTCTTTAGTTTTGCTGGCATTAAGGGAGAGATTGTTGTCGTTGCACCACTCCACTAAGTTCTCTATCTCCCTCCTGTATTCAGACTCGTCGTTGTTCGAGATCCGGCCCACTATGGTCGTATCGTCAGCAAACTTGTAGATGGAGTTGGCCTGTAACCCCACCCCAAGGGGCAATTTGTCATGGCCAATCCAATTAACCTACACAGCTTTGGAATGGGAAAAAACCGGAGCACCCGGGGGAAACCCACACAGACACGGGGAAAATGTACAAACTCCACACAGACAGTTACCCGAGGTGGGAATCGAACCTGGGTCCCTAACGCTGTGCTGCTAATCCGTAATAAATCCACGGAGGCAGAAGTCCTTCACCAAAATCCCTTTTATTAACAAAACCAACAGCAGTACAACCATGTGCATTCAGCTTGCTGTCTGCACTGGGAGTGCAGAGGATCTCTGTTATATACAAAGAAGAGGTTCCCTGATTGGCCCACTAATCAGGGAACTCGTATTCCAATTGGCCAATCTCAAAGGCCTGGGGCTGGATTCTCTGCCCCGCCACATTTCTGTTTCACCTCGCCAGCGGGATGCTCCATTACTCCGGTGGTCAATGGGGTTTCCCATTGTGAGGCAACCCCACGCCGTCGAGAAACCCCCGGGCTGCCAGCAAAATGGAGCATCCCGCCTGCGGAGAATCCAACCCCTGGTCTGAGTCATTACATAATCTTTTCCCAATTACTTTAAATCTGTGCCCCCTTGATCTCAATCCTTCAACCAAGCGAACGGTATTTCCCGATCTACCCTGTCCAGACCCCTCATGATTTTGAATACCTCAATCAAATCTCTTTTCCAAGGAGGAACAATCCCAAATTCTCCAATCTGGCTTCATAACTGGAACTCCTGAATCCTGGAACTATTTTCGTCAGTCTTTCTTGCACTCTAACCAATGCCTTAACATCCTTCCCAAAGCGTGGTGCCCAGACCTGCTCGTGGTGCCCAGACGTGCTCGTGGTGCCCAGACCTGCTTGCAGTTCCCAGCTGAGGCTGAACCAGATTTTCCACCTGTTTACTAAATCCTTGATTGACACGTATTACATGAATCGCACATTTTCTGCAGCAACTTAACCTTCTTGCCAAGAGAATTTCAATCCAGCTTAAGATGGTTGTCAGTCACTCAACCTATCTATATCAATCTGCAAATTTCGATATGTCTTCTTCACACCATACTTTCCTACCTATCTTTCTGTCGTCTGCAAATTTAGCTACCAAGCCTTTGCTCCCCTCATTTAGGTCATTGTTGAAAACCGTAAGAACACCAACACATCTATTTCATTAATCACCTCTTTTAAGATCCCTGGGTGAAACCCATCAGGACCGGGAGACCATAAGACATAGGAAAGGAGTTAGACCATTCGGCCCATCCAGTCTGCTCCACCATTCGATCATGGCTGATATGTTTCTTATCCCCATTCTCATGCCTTCTCTCTATAACCCCTGATACCCTCATTAATCAAGAACCTTTCTATCTCTGTCTTAAAGATGCTCAGTGATTTGGCCTCCACAGCCTTCTGCGGCAAAGAGTTCCATAGATTCACCACCCTCTGGCTGAAGAAATACCTCCTTATCTCAGTTTTAAAGGATTGTCCCTTCAGGCTGAGGCTGTGGCCTCGGATTCTAGTTTTTCCTACAAGTGGAAACATCCTCTCCACGTCCACTCTATCCAGGCCTCTCAGTATCCTGTACATTTCAATAAGATTCCCCCTCATCCTTCAAAAATCCCATTGAGTGCAGACCCAGAGTCCTCAACTACTCCTCATATGACAAGCTCTTCATTCCAGGGATCATTCTTGTGAACCTCCTCTGGCCCCTTTCCAAGGCCAGCACATCCTTCCTTAGATACGGGGCCCAAAACTGCACACAGCACTCCAACTGGGGTCTGACCAGAGCCTTATACAGCCTCAGAAGTACATTCCTGGTCTTGTATTCTAGCCCTCTCTACAGGAATGCTAACATTGCATTTGCCTTCCGAACTGCTGACTGAACCTGCACATTAACCTTAAGAGAATCTCTTAGCATCTCCATCAGTTTGCTCGGAACTGATTCCCTGATGATGGCAATTTCATCAAGTTCCTCGCTCCCTTTCACCTCCTGATTTACAGCTATTACTGGAATATTCCTTGTATCCTCTATAATGAAGACAGAAGCAAAATATTTGTTCATTTCACCTGCCATTTCCTATTAACTTCCCATTGTCACTCTCTGGAGAACAAACATTCACTTTTCTTTTTTTTTCCTGTTTAAATACCTATAGAAACTCTTGCTATTCATTTTCATAATTCCCAGATAGCTTCCTCTCTGACTCTGGATGAACTTTTCAGTCATTCCCTATTGTTCTTTATCTTCTGACCATCATCTGACCTATCACTCACCTTTACGGAATTATATGCTTTTTCTTTAAGTTCGATGCGTTCCTTAACTTATTTAGTTAACCACGGATGGAGGGTCGTCCCTTTAGAATTTTTCTTTATAGCAGGAATGTACTAATTCTGAGTAATCTGAAATATCTGATGTCATCAAGCTGTCCAGCAACCAATCACGTTAAAGAATTTCCACAGACAACCAACTAGAAAATGAAAGCACTAATAAACAAATAAACTGTTCAAAAAGTTCTACAAAGAAGAATGAAGATTGTGAAATACATATGGGATGATATGTTCTGAAAATATATTTTTTAAATCCTAGTAATTTATCATATTGGAGCCCTTAACAACATTACACAAATATAAAAACACATTTCAGGATAAGATCTGTTCATTAACAGTTATTATTTAGATGACAGTTAAAGCCTGATTGAACAAGGTGTAACTTTTAGTAGGGCTTCTAACAGCGGTGTGTAGACAAAGAAGGGAAAGTTCTCATCATCTCAATTGAGCTCTAAGGGAGAGTCACACACACTTGAAACGTTATCTTGTTTCTCTCTCCACAGATGCTGCCAGACCGTTTGGGTCTTTCCAGCATTTCCTGTTTTTATTTCAGACTTCCAGCATCCGCAGTATTTTGCTTTAATTTAAGCCTGTGGCGGAGCCCAGACACTCAATGTAACTTCAGAATTCATGCTGTAATCTTCTTGTGTGCTCAATCATGAAGTTGGGGTCAGTTTCAGAGGGGCATTGGAAGCGAATGCGGATAGGTCACTATGAAAGACCCCACAAATCAGGGGCCAGCGATAGTGATGGCCAATCAGGTTTTTACTTTGTTTCTCTACAGTTCCGTTGATCTTTTAGTTTACGGTGGGAAATTGGAAAACCCATCTTGGTAATCGATAACTTCTTGTTATGTTGCCTAACTCTGTCCAGTCACACAACCAAGTCATAGAATCATAGAATGTACAGTGCAGAAGGAGGCCATTCGGCCCATTGAGTCGGCACTGGCCCTTGGAAAGAGCACCCTAGTTAAGCCCACACCTCCACCCTATCCCAGTAGCCCCACCTAACTTTTTTGTTTGGACCTAAGGGCAATTTATCATGGCCAATCCACCTAACCTGCACATCTTTGGACTGCGGGAGGAAACCAGAGCACCCGGAGGAAACCCACGCATACACAAGGAGAAGGTGCAGACTCCGCACAGGCAATGGCCCAAGCCGGGAATCGAACCTGGGACCCTGGAGCTGTGGAGCAACAGTGTTAACCACTGTGCTGCAATGCCGCCTAATCATGTAGTTTAAATGCATTTCACCTTATTACCAGCTGTTCCCACCTAGTCAAATTGTCCTGTTCTATTTAAACCAAGTAGCCATGCAGCCTACATCTGTCATGTTATTCAATATATTCCAGTCTAGATGTGAAACCTGGTCACATCTGATCAAATAGTTTGGTCCCATCTGCCCAATCAGCCTTTTCTATCAGCTTGTGTGATCCAGTTCTAGCAATAAGAAGTTTTAATTTCCTCCCAGTTGTGTCACTGAGAACAGAGTGAAGAGAACCGATTTACATAATTGTTGGGCCATATAATACCCTGAATGATGCTCACTGTTCTTAATATGCAAACAGGCCAGTGACTTGGGACAAGGACGTGAACGATTGTGAAACATCGATCATCGCATGTCACTGGAAAATTGGTTCTGCCATTAGCGTTGCAAAAATGGCTTCTCTCTCCGTGAGTTACAGGAGATTACTGCATTAACACATACATTTCCCATTAAACTGGACACAGAAATTAAGTCTAGCAATTAACAGCTCAAGAACTGTGATGAATGTAGAAATTGTCATATATTATATTTTATTTTCAGTTGCAGTAATGTTGCTGAAAATCCTTGTTTAAAATACATGCAGACTGTGTCTACTAAAGCTGTAATTAAAGATTCATAAAGGGTGAAACAATAATTAATTACAACCACTTACTTGGTTATAGATAAAGGGCTAATGGGACATTGTTTACATTTTGGATGGCTCCTTGGAGCATAGATCATTTATGAGGGATAATATTTAGTCCCAGCTAAACAGGTCATGGAACTTAGTGGGATACATATGATATAAGTAATGGGAGGTGCCAGGACTGTCTGTAGTTTTGCTATCTGTTATAGGATTTTAAGTTGAACAGCAGTTTTGCCAAATGCTGTCACTTGAGCAGAAGTGTGCTGGATCTGCTCTTGAAAGGATCTCTGTCCTAATGTCTCTCCACAGCTAAGCAAGTATGATGTTAACTTTATTTGTGAGCAGCATTTGAACAGTATTGGGTTATTTAATTGGAATTAGTGGCAGGTGTAGACAGTAAGTTCGATTCCCGGCTTGGGTCACTGTCTGTGCGGAGTCTGCACGTTCTCCCCGTGTCTGCGTGGGTTTCCTCCGGGTGCTCCGGTTTCCTCCCACAGTCCAAAGATGTGCGGGTTAGGTGGATTGGCCATGCTAAATTGCCCTTAGTGTCCAAAAAGGTTAAGTGGGGGTGACTGAGTTGCTGGGTTACGGGGATAGGGTGGAGATGTGGGCTTGAGTAGGGTGCTCTTTGTAAGGGCCGGTGCAGACACGATGGGCCGAATGGCTTCCTTCAGCACTGTAAATTCTATGAAATTCCATGAAAATGTTAACTGTAAAGCTTTTCTTTGATGTTAATGTAGTTAATTCTGTGTTTGAATAAAAGTTTGCTTCAACAGAAAAGATACCTATTGGTCAGTGTCATCACTCCTGGCGTGAAGTCTCCGATTTTAGGAGGCAGCACGGTAGCATGGTGGTTAGCATAAATGCTTCACAGCTGAAGGACCCAGGTTCGATTCCCGGCTGGGTCACTGTCTGTGTGGAGTCTGCACGTCCTCCCCGTGTGTGCGTGGGTTTCCTCCGGGTGCTCCGGTTTCCTCCCACAGTCCAAAGATGTGCGGGTTGGGTGGATTGGCCGTGCTAAATTGCCCGTAGTGTCCTAAAATGTAAGGTTAAGGGGGGGGGGGGGGGTTGTTGGGTTACGGGTATAGGGTGGATACGTGGGTTTGAGTAGGGTGATCATGGCTCGGCACAACATCGAGGGCCGAAGGGCCTGTTCTGTGCTGTACTGTTCTATGTTCTATGTTCCTCACAGTTTTCCAACACAGAACATAGAACTGTACAGCACAGTCCAGGAAATTGTTTGAAGTTCTCGTCCAGCGTCTTAACAAAAGTTGGGGTCTGGTCCGGATTCCTAACAGCCCTTTTAAGGAGGTGATTCTTATTGATGACAGCCATTCAACCCCTCTGACCCAGGAAGTGAACAAAAAAATGTATGACATCTCATTATGGCTTTGACAAAGAGTCATCCAACTCGAAACGTCAGCTCTGCCCTCTCTCCACAGACACTGCCAGATTGGCTGAGATCTTTCAGCATTTTCTGTTCTCGTGGCATCTCATGACTTCAATTTGCAAATTGTTTTGGGAGATTTAATTTTTGTAAACCTTACCTTTCTATCTCTCCTCCTCTGTCTCTTCACCCTTTTGTTCCTTTCCTCTCTTTATTTCTTTTCCTGTATTTGATTTAACTCTAATTCATCCCATTTCTTTCTCTGTCCTTCTTCTTTTTCAATTCCCATCCTTTAATCTAATTGGTTAAGGGGACAAACCATTGCTCCCTTCCTTTGCGCAGATGACCTCAATTCTGCTCCCCTCCCGCTCGTCCCAGGGCGATTAGCGATGGGCAATGCATTTTGGCTCAGCTCTCCCCTCCCAGCAAGTTACAGGGCAAAATGTCCGCAAAGCGACACATAGAACATAGAACATACAGTGCAGAAGGAGGCCATTCGGCCCATCGAGTCTGCACCGACCCACATTAAGCCCTCACTTCCACCCTATCCCCGTAACCCAATAACCCCTCCCAACCTTTTTTGGACACTAAGGGACAATTTATCATGGCCAATCCACCTAACTTGCACGTCTTTGGGCTGTGGGAGGAAACCGGAGCACCCGGAGGAAACCCACGCAGACACGAGGAACAGTGTCCCAGCGGGGAATCGAACCTGGGACGCTGGCGCTGTGAATCCACAGTGCTATCCACTTGTGCTACCGTTTGCTACATATGCAAACATGCCTAAACAATTGGGCATGCAGTGACATGCCTCGCAAAACCTGTCCCATTTTGTAATTTATGGAGGCAAAATAATCCAAAATTTAATCTTGAAATTTCTAAGGAACTATGTGACATATTCGAAAACATTTTTTTAAAATCACCAATCTGCTTTCTTCTTCCAACAAGAGGGTGTTTCACACGATGAAAAGGAAACTCCATCTCGATGTAAACTGTAATGAGTGTCAGGTTAGAAATCCATTCCCTTTTTACGGACACAAAATCGCTTTATAATCAAAGGAGAATAAAGGATGTTTAATCTGACAGAGACAAATGACGCGATTGTCTCTGAATTCTCTGGAGGCCGAGTTAAATAGAATGAAGGAAAGCATCTGTTGCACACCACGCAGTTCGCCAGGAACATGTCAGCATTGTGCCTGCAGGACTGTTCCTCCAGCCTCCTCACATTCATCAACAACATCTGAAACTCACTCTTTCACCTCAGCTAAGAGCAGCCGATCGACCTTGCCCTCCACCCGCTATGTTTTGTTTTGAATCCATTTGAATTTAAAGTGAAGTCATTTAGGATAAATTGCCATTACTCAGGGGCAATTTGAAAGTAAGGACAGTTCCAGATCCTTTGTTTTCCTGCTTCCGAGAGAGTTTAATAAAACATCATGCACAGGATGTGAATGTCGCTGGTGAGGCCAAAATGCATTGCCCATCCCTAATCGCCCTGGGACGAGCTCCTTGAATACAATTGAATAGCTCGGCAGCTCAAGTCATAGCCAACACCATTTCTTTTTTTTTTAATAAACAATTTTATTGAGGTAGTTTTTGGCTTTATAACAGATACAGACATCATCAGAAATCAGAAAGAAAGCAAAAAAGGCAAAAATGTGCAAACATCCACGTACTTTCAATACTTCCATCGTAACATATTGCACAAGCCCGCCGCCAACACCATTTCTGAGAGTCTGGAATAACGTGTCAGCCAGACCAGGTAAGAATGGCAGATTTATTTTCCCAGAAGTTACTTAGTTCTTACTTGTTCAGTGCTACCTCACCCCATCAATTAACTAAACCTATGAACAATGTGACCTTCTTGTGGCGCTAACAATTGTACGCAAAGACTCGAGTGAAGTACAAGAGAGGCTTTATTGCTGTGAGATGCTATTCCTCCGGCGGCAGCTGTAGAATAGTATCTCAGTGAAGCTAGCGCATATTTATACACAAGCTCCATGTGTCCAATTCACCAAATGATCAAAAGATAGTCTTTACATGGCAGAGAGAACAATATTACACCTTCTGTGCTGACTGCAGCTCCAACACTGATACAAAACCAAAAAAAAACAGACTCACCCAAGCTGAGCTTCACACACTGAGGCACATCCGGGAGGGGGAGGCTTACCTGGACACTTTGTTTCAGGAGGCAGTCACACCTGTCAGAGTAAATAGTTTAAATCCTGCCAGTGGCCAGGGACAGCAGGGTGTGACTGCAAGTCAGGCAGGTAAAGGGAACCAGCAGTCAGGAACTCAGGAGCCTCAGCCCTTGACCCTGTCCAACAGGTACGAGGCTCTTGCTCCCTGTGTGGATGGCGAACAGGGCTGCAGGAAGGATGAGTCAGCTGACCAAGGCACCATGGTTCAGCAGGCCATTCAAGGGGAGGAAGTAAATAGGCAAGTTGTAGTTGTAGGGGATTCTATTATCAGAGGGATAGATAGTATCCTTTGTGAGCAGGATAGAGGGTCCCGCATGGTATGTTGCCTGCCCGGTGCTAGGGTGCGGGACATCTCTGACCGGCTTGAAAGGATATTGGAGAGGGAGGGGGAGGATCCAGTTGTTGTGGTCCATGTCGGTACCAACAACTTAGGCAAGTCTAGGAAAGAGGACCTGTTTAGAGATTATAAAGAGTTAGGATTCAAATTAAAAAACGGGTCCTCAAGGGTCATAATCTCCGGATTACTGCCCGAGCCACGTGCAAATTGGCATAGGGAGGCAAGAATAAGGGAAGTTAACACGTGGCTGAAAGAGTGGTGTGGGAAAGAGGGATTCCTTTTCATGGGACACTGGCATCAGTTTTGGGACAGGGGGGGACCTATACCGTTGGGATGGTCTCCACCTGAACCGAGCTGGGACCAGTGTTCTGGCGAAAAGAGTAAATAGGGTGGTCAATAGGACTTTAAACTAGAGATTGGGGGGGAAGGGAAAGTCAGGGAACCAAGAGGTGAAGGAATCAGTGGGAAGCGTAGCTGCTTAGGATTACAAAAAATCACGAAAAGACAGAGCTCAGGAGAGGTTACGATAGTCCCCATCTCACAAAATATGACACAGTGTATGGAAAGGCTCAGTAAACCAAGGTCCACCACACTAAGAAAACAAAAAGGGACAGTCAATAGGGAATTAAAGGTGCTATATTTAAATGCCCGCAGTGTACGGAACAAGGTAGATGAGCTTGTGGCCCAGATTGTGACTGGCAGGTATGATGTGGTAGGCATCACAGAGACATGGTTGCAGGGGGTTCAGGACTGGCAGTTAAACATCCAGGGATTTACAACCTATCGAAAAGACAGAGAGGTGGGTAGAGGGGGCGGGGTTGCCTTGTTAATTAGAAATGAAATTAAATCAATAGCACTAAACGACATAGGGTCAGACGATGTGGAGTCTGTGTGGGTAGAGTTGAGGAACCACAAAGGCAAAAAAACCATAATGGGAGTTATGTACAGGCCTCCTGACAGTGGTCAGGACCAGGGGCACAAAATGCACCACGAAATAGAAGGGCATGTCAGAAAGGCAAGGTCACAGTGATCATGGGGGACTTCAATATGCAGGTGGACTGGGTAAATAATGTTGCCAGTGGACCCAAAGAAAGGGAATTCATTGAATGTTTACAGGATGGCTTTTTGGAACAGCTTGTGATGGAGCCCACGAGGGAACAGGCTATTCTGGACTTAGTGTTATGTAATGAGCCAGAATTGATAAAAGATCTTAAAGTAAGGGAACACTTAGGAAGCAGTGATCATAATATGGTAGAATTCAGTCTGCAATTTGAAAGAAGGAAGGTTGAATCAGATGTAAAGGTTTTACAGTTAAATAAAGGTAATTACAGGCGCATGAGGGAGGAACTGACGAAAATCGACTGGAAGCAGAGCCTAGTGGGAAAGACAGTAGAACAGCAATGGCAGGAGTTTCTGGGAGTAATTGAGGACACAGTGCAGAGGTTCATCCCAAAGAAAAGAAAGGTTATCAGAGGGAGGATTAGGCAGCCATGGCTGACAAAGGAAGTCAGGGAATGCATCAAGGCAAAAGAGAGAGCCTATAATGTGGCAAAGAGTAGTGGGAAGTCAGAAGATTGGGAAGGCTACAAAAACAAACAGAGGATAACAAAGAGAGAAATAAGGAAGGAGAGGATCAAATATGAAGGTAGGCTAGCCAGTAACATTAGGAATGATAGTAAAAGTTTCTTTAAATACATTAAAAACAAACGGGAGGCAAAAGTAGACATTGAGCCGCTCCAAAATGACGCTGGTAATCTAGTGATGGGAGACAAGGAAATAGCTGAGGAACTTAATAAGTACTTTGCGTCAGTCTTCACAGTAGAAGACATGAGTAACATCCCAACAATTCAGGAAAGTCAGGGGGCAGAGTTGAATATGGTTGCCATCACAAAGGAGAAGGTGCTAGAGAAACTAAAAGGTCTGAAAATTGATAAATCTCCGGGCCCAGATGGGCTACATCCTAGAGTTCTAAAGGAGATAGCTGAAGAAATAGTGGAGGCGTTAGTTATGATCTTTCAAAAGTCACTGGAATCAGGGAAAGTCCCAGAGGATTGGAAAATCGCTGTTGTAACCCCCCTGTTCAAGAAGGGAACAAGAAAAAAGATGGAAAATTATAGGCCAATTAGCCTAACCTCGGTTGTTGGCAAAATTCTAGAATCCATCGTTAAGGATGAGATTTCTAAATTCTTGGAAGTGCAGGGTCGGATTAGGACAAGTCAGCATGGATTTAGTAAGGGGAGGTCGTGCCTGACAAACCTGTTAGAGTTCTTTGAAGCGATAACAAATAGGTTAGACCAAGGAGAGCCAATGGATGTTATCTATCTTGACTTCCAAAAGGCCTTTGACAAGGTGCCTCACGGGAGACTGCTGAGTAAAATAAAGGCCCATGGTATTCAAGGCAAGGTACTAACATGGATTGACGATTGGCTGTCAGACAGAAGGCAGAGAGTTGGGATAAAAGGTTCTTTTTCGGAATGGCAACCGGTGACAAGTGGTGTCCCGCAGGGTTCAGTGTTGGGGCCACAGCTGTTCTCTTTATATATTAACGATCTAGATGACGGGACTGGGGGCATTCTGGCCAAGTTTGCCGATGATACAAAGATAGGTGGAGGGGCAGGTAGTATTGAGGAGGTGGGGAGGCTGCAGAAAGATCTAGACAGTTTAGGAGAATGGTCCAAGAAGTGGCTGATGAAATTCAACGTGGGCAAGTGCGAGGTCTTGCACTTTGGAAAAAAGAATAGAGGCATGGACTATTTTCTAAACGGTGACAAAATTCATAATGCTAAAGTGCAAAGGGACTTGGGAGTCCTAGTCCAGGATTCTCTAAAGGTAAACTTGCAGGTTGAGTCCGTAATTAAGAAAGCAAATGTAATGTTGTCATTTATCTCAAGAGGCTTGGAATATAAAAGCAGGGATGTACTTCTGAGGCTTTATAAAGCACTAGTTAGGCCCCATTTAGAATACTGTGAGCAATTTTGGGCCCCACACCTCAGGAAGGACATACTGGCACTGGAGCGGGTCCAGCGGAGATTCACACGGATGATCCCAGGAATGGTAGGCCTAACATACGATGAACGTCTGAGGATCGTGGGATTATATTCATTGGAGTTTAGGAGGTTGAGGGGAGATCTAATAGAAACTTACAAGATAATGAATGGCTTGGATAGGATGGACGTAGGGAAGTTGTTTCCATTAGCAGGGGAGACTAGGACGCGGGGGCACAGCCTTAGAATAAAAGGGAGTCACTTTAGAACAGAGATGAGGAGAAATTTCTTCAGCCAGAGAGTGGTAGGTCTGTGGAATTCATTGCCACAGAGGGCGGTGGAGGCCGGGACATTGAGTGTCTTTAAGACAGAAATTGATAAATTCTTGATTTCTCGAGGAATTAAGGGCTATGGGGAGAGAGCGGGTAAATGGAGTTGAAATCAACCATGATTGAATGGTGGAGTGGACTCGATGGGCCGAATGGCCTTACTTCCGCTCCTATGTCTTATGGTCTTATGGTCTTTTCTCAAAGTGGAACTAAAAAGCAGAGCCAGAGCTCAGCTCCACCCACACTCTGACATCACTGCAGTAACATGAGCAGACAAACATCTCTTAAAGTGACATTCTCATGACACCTCCCCCCAGAAAAAAACCTTATCAACATCAAGATGGTTTCATTTTTACCTTTTCACTATCCTTTAAGAAATGCACGCCGTAAATATACTTATTTATTTCAAAAAAACAACACATGCAAACAGGGATAATAATATAGTCTATTTTTTGTTCTTCCTCCAACTGGAATCCTCTCGATTGACAGTCTCTTTGAACAAGAAGGTCCCTGCACAATCCATACATTTCTCTATGCCTCAGCATGTCTCTTTAAAGTCAGATACTTTAGTTCAATCTGATCACAGAGTCCCTTGTAATTCTCCAACACAGGAGCATTAGTTATCACAGGTTTCAGGAAGTCAAATGCCTGTTGAAACTCCGCTGTCCACTGAAATTTTCAACTTTTCATCAGCAAGTCCATCAGTGAAGCAACCACACTACAAAAAGTTTGCATAAATGTTTGATCAAATCCACTCATGCCAAGAAATTACATTATTTCCCTTTATGTTGAGGGTATCGGAAACTCCTCAATAACTGTTGGTTTCACATCCCATGTGACCATTCGACCCTGTCCAATTGTATGGCCAAGGAAAGTGACTTGGGCTTTTCCAAATTCACCTTTGTCTAGGTTTACCACCAAACCCGCCTCTTGAAGTCGATCAAATAACTCCATCAGATATTTTACATGTTCTTTCCATGTCTGGCTGAAAATTACCAGATTATACCTTACAATTGGGTAATCCTGAAACGACTTTGTTAGTTAACCGTTGAAATGTGGCTGGGGCGTTTTTCATGCCAAATGGCATAACTTTGAATTGGTATATACTATTTAGAGTCACAAAAGCTGAAATCTCCTTCGCCCTTTTGGATAAAGGTACCTGCCAGTAACCATTAAGTAAATCCAGTTTGAAAATAAAAACTAATTGTCCCACTTTCTCAATGTGATCCTCCAAACGTGGGATAGGATAAGAGTCCGTTCTTGTAACTGCATTAACCTTTCTATCGCCCACACACAACCATTGGGTACTGTCTGGTTTTGGTACCATCACTATGGGTGAGCTCCATTGGCTGCAACCCACTTCAATTATGCCATTTTTAAGCATACTCTCAATCTCTTTGTTAACCTGTGCCAATTTTAAAGGGTTAAGTCTATTTGGATGTTGTTTGATTGGAACAGCATTTCCCACCCCTATATCATGTATAGCCATTTTAGTACTCCCCAATTTATCTCCACAAACTTGCCCATGTGATGTCAATAACTCTTTCAGATGAGTCCGTTTTTTTCTCTGGAAGGTAACTCAACAATTTATCCCAATTTTTAAGAACATCCTCATTTTCCAATTTAATTTGAGGTTTGTCAATTTCACAGTCATCTGGATTTGGTTCGTCACGTTGAGTTAAAATCATTAAAATCTCTTCCTTTTCCTCTCCTTCCCTTTCAAAATACCTTTTAAGCATATTCACATGACACACTTGGTGAGTCTTCCTTCTATCTGGAGTTTTTACCACATAACTCACCTCACTTAATTTCCTTTCAATCTGATATTGTTCACAAAACCTAGCTTTAAAATGTTCACTTACCACTGGTAACAACACTAAAACTTTATCTCCAATGGCAAAACTAGGAACTTTGGATTTCTTGTCCGTTGCCCGTTTCATCACATGTTGTGCAACTTATAAATGTTGTCTAGCCAATTCACCTGCTCTATTTAATCGTTCCCTAAAATTTGACACATAATCCAATAATGTAATTTCGATTTCTCACTCACCAATTTTTCCTTAATCAATTTAAGTGGTCCGCTTACCTCATGAAGAAAAATTAATTCAAAAGGACTGAATTTGGTTGACTCATTAGGTGCATCCCTAATTGCAAACAGTACGAATGGAATTCCTTTATCCCAATCCTCTGGACAATCGTGACAAACCGCCCTCAACATTGTCTTTAATGTCTGATGCCACCTTTCTAAAGCTCCCTGCGATTCTGGATGGTACGCAGTTGATTTAAATTGTTATATTCCTAATTTGAGAGTCATCGGACTCGAAACGTTAGCTCTCTTCTCTCCCTACAGATGCTACCAGACCTGCTGATATTTTCCAGCATTTTCTCTTTCATGTTTTATTCCTAAACTATCCATAACTTCTTTGAATAACCTGGAGGTAAAATTTGATCCCTGATCCGATTTCTGTGGATAGTCCATAACTAGTAAAGAATTTAAGTAACTCCTCCACAATCCGTTTAGCTATAATATTACATACTGGAATGGCCTCTGGAAACCTAGTAAACACATCCATTATCGTCAAAAGATATTGATTCCCACTTTTCGTTTTCGGAAGCGGTCCTATGCAATCAATTAGGACCCTTGTAAAAGGTTCCTCAAATGCTGGAATGGGTTCGAAGGGCGCTGGTTTTATCACTGCTTGAGATTTCCCTATCACTTGACATATGTGACATGATTGACAAAATTTAACTACATCTTTATGTAGTCCAGGCTAATAAAAATGTTTTTGTATTTTAGCTTGAGTTTTTCTTACTCCCAAATGACCTCCCACTGGTACCTCGCAACACCTCCTTTCAATACCCTACCGGCAATACTACTTGATGAACTTCTGCCCACTTTTCATCTGCCTGCATATGTAAAGGTCTCCATTTTCTCATCAAGACATCATTTTTACGGTAATAACACTCTGGTATACACTCAGATTCCTCTTCCGTGTATGCATTCTGATACATCCGTTTTACTTCTATATCTTTCTGTTGTAACTCTGCCCATTTTCCTGAACTAAAAATATCCGCCTCATCCTCCACCTGTTCTTGTTCTTTTTCAACCATCTGATCAAAAATCATTTCTGATAATTGCATTCCAACTTGATCTTCACTTTTTGATTTCTCCTCTTGTCTTAACCTGTGACTTTGCGACCTTGTTACTACACAATCTGGAAAAATCCCAGGATATTCATCTTCAACACTTCAGTTGTCTGATTTTCCACTGGCTGATCAACCAGAGTAGGCATCACTCCCACCTGCGATCCAGCGATATCATTACCTAAGATAAACTGTATTCCCGGACAAGATAGTTTCTCTATTATTTCTACTACCACTTCATCACTCTTCACTAGACTTTCCAACCTTACCTTACATAATGGAACACTACTCCTCTCACCCTGAATTCCACATATTACCATCTTTTCTGGCAATATTCTTCCCAAACGACATAACTCCTAATCTCTTACCATTAAAGATTGACTCGCTCCCGTATCTCTTAAAATTGTGACTTCTTTACCTGCTGTTCCTGATACACATGAGCAAACTTTGCCCACACAAGTAAATTCTTTAAAGAGATCTGGCCACTTCTTATCAATCACCTCTTGATCAGGCTGTACAATCTTTTGCACTTCCTTCGCTTTCCTTGGGCTTTCCTTTACCACTTTCACAAACCCCACTGTCTTATCCTGTTTTACCATATCAGCCTTCCCAGTGCTTTTCTTCAACCACCAACACTGTGACTTTACATGGCCTAGTTTATTACAGTGAAAACATTTGAATCTTTTCATTTCTTTTCCGCCCTCCTCGATTTCTTTTTTAATCTCCTTATTGTCTCCCATCAGATCACCTTGAGTATTTCTCATGTCCCCAGTTTCTATCCCTCACAGGCTGAAACTGATGTCGGAAACCAAACTTTGATTTATGAACTATGCCATTTCTGCTGCTAATCTCACAGTTTTAACCCTCTGCTCTTCCACATGAGTTCTCACTACATCAGGATTTTAATTTTTAAACTCCTCCAAAAGTATAATTTCTCTGAGAGCTTCATACGTTTGGTCTATTTTCAAAGCCCTTATCCACCTATCAAAAATTACTCCATTTGATCCTTTCAAACTTCAAGTATGTTTGACCAGGTTCTTTCCCTAAATTTCTAAACCTTTGTCTGTGGCCTTCAGGCACTAGTTCATATGCACCTAAGATGGATTTTTTCACCTCCTCATACGTCCCAGATACCTCCTCCAGTAGTGATGCAAACACTTCACTAGCTCTACCAACCAACTTTGTTTGAATCAATAATACCCACATGTCATGTGGCCATTTCATTTGTTTAGCCACCTTCTCAAACAAAATGAAAAAGGCTTCTACCTCCTTCTCATCAAACCTTGGCAATGCTTGGACATATTTAAATAGATCCCCACCAAGCCTTCGACTGTGAAGCTCTTTCTCACTATCCTCATCACTATCATCCAACTGTATATTTCTCTTAAAATCCGCCAATCTTAACTGACTATCATGTTTCACGGCCGTTTTCTGAAGTTCAAACTCTCTCTCTCTTTCTTTTTCCTCTCTCTCTTTTGCTTTTCCCTCTTTATTTCTTTCGTATTCCAGCTGCTTTAATTCTTTCTCATGTTCCATTTGTTTCATTCGTAACTGAAGTTTTGCCATTTCCAATGAGTCTCAACTGTATCTCAGGCAATTTTAAATGCTTAGCCGCCACCATAATTACCTCATCTTTTCGCATTTTGTCAGCTAATGTTAACTGCAATGTTTTTGCCAAATCTAACACTCTGCTTTTCGTCTCTGTCCGTATGGTATTGTGTGTGACCGTCTCCACCCCAAAAAACTTCAGAGCTTCTGAAAGAGCCATTGTCCACAACACACTCCCCACTTAAACTAGAATACCACACCTGAAAAGCAACCACAATATGCTCACCCCTCACTGTCTTTAAGTTCACTAAGCCAATCTAATAGATAGACTTTTATCCCCCTCCAGCCCCCAATTTGTTATGGGCCAGGGTTTAGAGAACCCCAAAGTGTATCACGGAGTTCACCTGACCCACAACTTCTAATAGATTGTGGTATGGGGAGCACACGGCCCACTCTACAGGTGTGGCACAGCAGAGATAGAAATGTAATTTTTAAAGCAAAACAATGTTTATTCTATGAACTCAAGTTCACCTTTTTAAAACATACAGTGAACATCTTAGCAACCATCAATTCAAATACAACCCCAAAGAATACAACATTCTAAGTAATCCTTAAACTTTCCTTTTAACATCCATAAGACTTTTAAAAAACCTTTTAACAGAAGCACGTCAGGTTTAAATTCACTTCTGAGAACAGTTATAACCCTGAATTGACCAAATGATCAAGAGATAGTCTTTACATGGCAGAGAGAACAACATTACACCTTCTGCGGCTGACTGCAACTCCAACACTGAAACAAAACCAAAAACACAGACACACCCAAGCTTTTCTCAAAGTGAAGCTGACAGACAGCCCAGCTCCACCCACACTCTGACATCACTGCAGTAACATGAGCAGACAAACATTTCTTAAAGTGACATTCTCATGACAACAGGTTGAGAAGGACAAGGAAGGAAGTTTACCTTTGTCACAGTAGCACAGTGGTTAGCACAGTTGCTTCACAGCTCCAGGGTCACTGGTTCAATTCCTGGCTAGGGTCACTATCTCTGCGGAGTCTGCACATTCTCCTCGTGCCTGAGGGATTTTCCTCCGGGCACTCCGGATTCCTCCCTGAGTCCAAAGATGTGCAGGATAGGTGGATTGGCCATGCTAAATTGCCCTCAGTGTCCAAAAAGGTTAGTTGGGGTTGCTGAGTTATGGGGATAGGGTGGAGGCGTGGGCCTAGATGGGGTGCTCTTTTCAAGGGCCGGTACAGACTCAATGGGCCGGATGGCTTCCTTCTGCACTGTAAATTCTATGATTTTATGGTCACAGTCACAAAGGTGCGACTTTGAGACGAGCTGTTCCAGCACTGTGGCAGGGGCAGAAACCTGATTGGAGAGGCTTTTATCCACGTCAAACAGTGAAACTCACCAACAGCTCTGCGTCATTGCCCCTCCACCAAGCCCCCCCCCCTCCCCTTCCACACCCTCCAACTCCCTCTGTCCTGATCAGTGGAGAAGAAGGAACCATGTGGAGACCTGTCCTCAATGAAACATCATCGGCAAACCGCCTACCCAACTGGGCTGCTGGCAGGAGCTTTAAACCGGCAGCTGCAGGTTAGAGTAAAAGAAGCAGGGGGCAATGTCCAGGCAGAGTTAACAGGCCGTAAAACTAGCAACCCCGTTTCAAAATTGTAACCCTGTCAACGTTGAATTCAGCAAATTAATATCGAGCCCTTATACAGTGCGTTTTTTCAAATCACAAATAGTTAATCGAAATATGAATTAAGGACAAATACATATTTTTTAAAAAGCTTCACTGTTAGATGTGGTGTGATTCTCACCAAGTCTCAGAACTCAAGGTGGGAAATCTCATAGACCATCAACTAGAGATTAGAAATCAATTGATGGCTGTTTCAACTCCGTGTACCTCGAAGTTCTGGTGATATCACAAGTGAAGCAGTAAATGCGCTTGCACTCCCTTGTTGAAAGCTGCAGCACGCAATGTGCTGAAAAGGCAGATACGCAGCACACATCTTTTAACAAGGATTAGCTTCTGCTTTACTATTCCAGTTCTCCTCTCGCACCTCGTGGCGCATTAAGGTGAACTTTTGTCTGTTTCCATACTTAGTAAATCCTAGAACAGGTTGCTAGTTTGTCACCAGAGGCTGATAGCTTGAGGGGAGCCGCTCCACACCACTGGCTGACCAGGAGTCTCTCCCACTCATACCGCCAACCATTGGCGTGTTTGGAAGGATTTGCAGGTTGATACTCAGCCTGTTTGGCCGTGTTCTGAACGCGCCTTCCTTAGCCATCAAGTCCTGGGGCGGAACTCAAACCCAGAGCTTCATGGTTCAGAGGCAGAGGCGCTACGCACTGCGCCATAACACGCAAAGTCCCTTTTAAAGATACAGGTTGACTGTGGCAAGACACACTCCTCTCAGAACCAAAGTGAATGTCATGTGGATTTCCATTCAAAACCCCAACATGATTCTTATACCCTGAGCCACCTTGTCTCAGGGAACTCCTTCTTCCACACGACTGATTTGTTGTGCTATGCAGATGTGCAATCCAGTCTACTGAGGTGGAGCATGGCATCTTAGAAGTATAGAGCACACAAGGAGGTCATTTGGCTCATCACATTTGTGCCATCTGTTAGGAAAATAAATGCAGTTTTCAGAGATTTATTTTTGTATTGGTAAACATTAAAAATAGGGTATAGTTTTAAGTGGGTTTTAATTTAATGTATCTGTGCCTGGAAGAGTAAAACCTATAGTTAGATTCATGCTGACCAAAGATGTTTGTACATGTGGAGGTTGGTTTCAATTCCAACTGTGATTCTTTTGTGCTTAAAGAGTGCTATAGCATGAAGAATAAGGAAATCAGCAATGGTTGATTAACAACCAGGACCTTGAAAGATATAAAAGCCTTTATGTTTTAATGTAGCTAATTTGATTGTAGATGGAGATAGATAGTGAGAGAGAAGACAGCTCTCACAGCTCTGCCAGAAACAGTTGGTTTTAAAAATCCAAAGAGGGAAAATCTCTCTCAGCCTTGCTAGAATTAAAGCCATACTATGGAGTAATGGTTAAGAGAACAGATGCTGGAAATGTAATGTCCAGCTGGTCATGGAAACTAGAGAAGTTAAGAGAAGATTCCAATAAGTCTAGAGTAAACGGACAGAGGGAACTGGGATTCAGAACAGATTACTGTTCATTAAGGTCAAAGAGAGTTGAAAAGACATTGGATCATGAGAGGCCAGAATGATATCTGCAGTAATGTTAGGATTTGTGAAAAATTACTACAATTTGGGAGACATGATTTGAAATAATTGTTGAAAACCGATGGTTGGAACTCGGAGTTTGTATAAAAGTCTTTAAGACAAAGTAAAGCTGAAGAGAGAGGTGTAAAACCTTAAAGCGGAACCTTAATGGAATCAACGGAAGGAAGGCATCATTTAAAAGAAGATTTGAAAGTGTGACTTTTGAAAGTGGAATTTGAAATCAGTCGTGTGGAAGAAGGAGTTCCCTGAGACAAGGTGGCTCAGGGTATAAGAATCATCTGGGGATTTTGAATGGAAATCCACATGACATTCACTTTGGTTCTGAGAGAAGTGTGTCTGACCACATTCACCCTGTATCTTTAAAAGGGACTTTGTGTGTTAATGAGATCATTGTAGCTATGTTAATCTTGAAATCTGTGTATAACTGTTGAAATAAGGGGGGGGGGGAGTAAAGGAGTCTTGTATCATCCAATCTTTTCCACATTTAATAATTTTTTTGGCTGCTGTGCATGTGGTGTAGGTACATCCATAGTGCTGTTAGGGAGGGAGTTCCAGGACAGTGAAGGAGCGGAGATATAATTCCAAGACGGGACGGTGTGTGGCTTGGAGGGGAAGATTTTCACAGTAACTTCATTGCAATGTTAATGTAAGCCTACTTGTGACAGTAATAAAGATTATAATAATAATTATTATTATATTTGCAGTTGGTGGTGTTACCCTGCATCGTCTGCCCTTGTCCTTCCTGTGGTAAAGGTTGTGGGTTTGGAAGGTGCTATCTAAGGAGCCTTGGTGAGTTACTGCAGTGCATCTTGTCGATGCTACACACGGCTGCCACTGTGTGTCGGTGACTCCATTTTGCACAGCTTCTTCCTGGGATGAATCGATAAGTTTAAATTGATCAAAATATCTTTTCCTAAAATCATTGGCAAAAGAGCTCGAGGGGAGCTGAGGAGGAATGTTTTCACTCAGAGAGTTGTTGGGATCTGGAATGGTCTGCTTGGAAAATTGCTGGAAAGTGATTCCAGAGAGACAATAAGCGAGGCTGAGGGACGAAGAACGACCAATCTTTCAGGGAGCTAGCACAGACATGACAGGTTGAATGGCCCCCTTCTGTTGTGTAAGTTTCTATGATTTGTTCCTCGGACAATATAAATGGTAGAAAAAGAGAGAAGTGGAGGAGTGGAAAGACTGTCCCTAATTTATTTACCTGAGGGCCACATATTCCTCTGGATATTAGAATCGGAGAAACTTAACAGTTCAGAAGGGGAATCGTCTCAGAGAGCAATCACACTTCGTCCAACCACCACCCCTTATCCTCGAGTATCTGGTCAAGTTTCTTTAGAATTATTTATCCAATCTGCCGTGTCAGCTCTCCAGGTCGAGTCCAAATCCTGATGAAAGAGCAGCGCTCCGAAAGCTTGTGACTTCAAATAAACCTTTTGGACTTTAAGTTGGTGTTGTGAGACTTCTTACAGGGTTAACTGAAGGTGACGTACAATCTCCCTGCCTTACATCAGCAAACTCAGGACAGATCTGAGGATTAAACTTGGAATGTTCCTGGTCAACATGGCTCGTTTTCAACTCAACCATTTAGAGAACTAGGCATTTATTACTTCCATGATATCAGAATCAAAGCTTTAGATAAGTATCTCATTTCACAATGAAAATGTGTTTCCCCTTTGGGATAACTGGAAAAATCTGTTAAATCATGTAATATATTACAAGCCTAGTTACAAGCCTGATTGTTACAAGGTCTCCAAGCTACCAATTTATCTTGCCAAGCATTGCAGAGGAACTTCAATAAGTCGACTGAATTGCCCACATATATATTCCAGATGTCAAATGGGTTTCAGTTAGCACTTAGCTGGGTGAATTGATGACCAAAATTTTTCCAACTATAATATGATATTAAATGTTTAAATGATTCAAAGATTCTAGTGGTTTAAGTGATCTTCTTTAGTTCTTATCTCTAAGTCTTTCTTCTTTATAACCAGTTCCATGATCCTGACGGAATTAGTATTTGTTGTGGAATTCTCATAAAGGGAAAATAAGCTTTGAGAATCAGCGACATTTTCAACGGTTTCATTTCTTTGCTGAAGCTTCTTCTTCACTTCTCGTCAGAAAGGCACGTCTGACCCACAGCGCCGTGACCCCCACCACAGGCAGGACAAGATCAATTGGTCTCATTGCCCCTGCCCTTTCCCCAAAATTCTGCAAATTATCCTTTTCAAGTATTGATCCAATTCCCTTTTGAAAGTTCCTCCGGAACCTGCTTCCGCTTCCCTTTCAGCCAGCGGGTCTTTTGATCATCACTCCCTGTGTGAAAAAAAACTCTTCATTTTCCCTCTGGTTTCTTTACCAATTACCTTAAGTCAGTGTCCTCTGGTTCTGACCCTCTTGACAATGGAAACAACTTCACCCCGATATACTCTATGAAAATCCTTCTAGCTTTTTGTGAAAAAGAAAGATTTGCATTTATATAGCACCTTTCATGACCAACTGGGCGTCCTAAAGGACTTCACAGACAATGACCAACTATTGAAGTGTTGTCCAGCCACAATGTAGGAACCTTGAACATCTCCCATGAACCTTCTCTGCTCGAAAGAGAGCGGTCCCAGCTTCTCCAGCCGCTTCATAGGATTGAAGCCTCCTGGCCCTGGCACCATTCTAATAAATCATTTCTGCACCTTCGCCATTCTTCAAATGTGGCAGAATTTGACACAATCTTCCGGACGATACCTACCCAATAATTTATAACTGAACGCATTCTCTTCAGGGAAACATGCGCTGAAATCCAACCCTCGGGTAACACAGCCACAATCAACTGCACAAATCTGTACAATTGGTCGCTGCAGGAGATGATCCTATGGATCTCATTGATTATTGAATACTAATCGAAACAATAACCTCAAAAATTGTTGCTGAAATTTGTTAATCAGTCTGCTGTTCAAACGTATCATAATAGATAATATTCAAGCTTGGGCTGAGGTAGGTATTGACTACCTCGAACAAACAAGAGAGAGTCTAACCATCTCCCCCTGACATTAAACAGCATTTCCATCACTCAATTCCCCACACCATCATCCTAAGGGTTACCATTGGCCAGATACAGATTAGCCAGATAAACATTGTGGCTACAAGAGCAAGTCAAAGGCAGAGTAACTCAGCTTTAGAGTCCCCAAAGCCTGTCCATGATTTAGAACAGTAAGAAGTCTTACAATGAAGTTTCTGCTCGGCGATTCTGCGTTGATGCGTTGATGCTTACCAAAGCATTCTCCAAGGCAGCCTTAAGGACGCGCAACAATGCAGAAACTTATAGCCAAGTTCCGCACACATAAGTACGGCCTCAACTGGGACCTTGGATTCATGTCGCATTACATTCACCCCCCACGATCTGGCCTAGGCTTGCAAAATCTTACCAACTGCCCTGGCTTGAGACAATTCACACCTCTTTAACTTGGGGTTATCCCTCTCTCTGGTTCTGTAAAGACTTAATTACCTGCAAATGTTTGCATTCAAATGATCGTCTTGCATCTTTAACTTTGTCTATACATATATGTTTCTGGAACCTACCTCTTCATTCACCTGAGGAAGGAGCAGTGCTCCGAAAGCTAGTGATTCAAAACAAATCTGTTGGACTTTAGCCTGGTGTTGTAAGACTTCTTACTGTGCTCACCCCTGTCCAACACCAGCATCTCCACATCATGATTTAGAAGGCACAGGTCAGGAGTGTGATGGAGTACTCCCCACTTGCCTGCATGGAGTGCAGCTCCAGCAACACTCAAGAAGCTTAAAGCCATCAGGACACAGCAGCCCGCTTGATTGACATCCCATCCACCACCTTAAACATTGACTCACTCCACCATAGGCACAGAGTGGTAGCAGGGTGTACGATCTACAAGATGTACTGCAGCAAATCACCAAGATTCCTTCGACAGCACCTTCCAAACCCTGACCTCTGCCATCTAGATGGACAAGGACAGCAGATGATGGGAACACCACCATCTCCGAGTTCCCCTCCAAGTGTTATGAACAAAGCATAATTTTTAAGTTGAATTTATATATATTTGTGTGTTAAGAAAGGTAAAATGGTTTCAATTTCATTTAGGCTACTTATGAACATTGGTGTCTGGATGACTGGAGAGATGATTACTTTTAGGTGTGTTTGTGTATATACACTAATTCGGTTTCAGAGCTCCCGATGTTAAAGAAATGGGTTAAAAGTTTAGTGATTGTTATGAGGAAACACAAAATAGAAAATACATTACTGTTGCCTGGTAACAGTGGTCCAGGGATACAAGTGAATATATTACACCAGAGAAAAAGTTTGGCAAGATCTCAATATAAACACAAAGGATGCTTCCAATTAAAACAATTCCTTTAACTCAGCAATATCTTCACAGACACATAAACCAGTGAAGAGTTACCACCAGCTTGACACACGAACCTGCCTCTGAGCCATTGACTACACCTCCCGCTGCCTGGGGAAAGCGGGCAGCATAATCAAAGACCCCTCCCACCCGGCTTACTCACTCTTCCAACTTCTTCCATCAGGCAGGAGATACAGAAGTCTGAGAACACGCACGAACAGACTCAAAAACAGCTTCTTCCCCGTTGCTACCAGACTCCTAAATTACCCTCTTATGGACTGACCCCTGTATGCTTCACCCGATGCCGATGTTATGTAGTTACATTGTGTACATTGTGTTGCCCTATTACGTATTTTCTTTTTATTTCCTTTTCTTTTCATGTATTTCATGATCTGTTTGAGCTGCTCGCAGAAAAATACTTTTCACTGTACCGCCATCCAAATCCATCCACACAAAGGCTTTGTGCCAGAGACTTTCAGTTTCCCTCGGAATACTCATTTGAAATGCAGATTTCTAAAGCAGACTGAAAGGCCAGGGCCGGGATTCTCCCTTCTGGGGACTAAGTCCCCATGCAGGCGGGAGAACCGGCTCCAACCACTCCGCAACCAACAGCCCCCGAAAGTAAGGAATTCTCTAGCCGCCGCTAAAGGGCCGGCGTGATCTCACGTATGCGCAGAACCGCCGGTGTGGTTCAGAGCATTTAATTAAAGAAATTTGGATGGAAACTGAGTTTTTTAAATTTCAAACAATGTAGAAAGAGGAAATGAAGACTTGCGAAGTGAGGAGTTGAACATTTTGAGATTTTAGGAAATAAATGAACAAAGAACAAAGAGAAGTACAGCCCAGGAACAGGCCCTTCGGCCCTCCAAGTCTGCGCCGTCTAAACTAAAATCTACACTTCCTGGGTCCGGATCCCTCTATTCCCATTCTATTCATGTATTTGTCAAGATGCCCCTTAAACGTCACTATCGTCCCTGCTTCCACCATCTCCTCCGGCAGCGTGTTCCAGGCACCCACTACGCTCTGTGTAAAAAAACTTGCCTTGTACATCTCTAAACCTTGCCCCTCGCACCTTAAACCTAGGCTCCCTATTAATTGACCCCTCTACCCTGGGGAAAAGCCTCTGACGATCCACTCTGTCTATGCCCCTCATAATTTTGTAGACCTCTATCAGGTCACCCCTCAACCTCCGTCGTTCCAGTGAGAACAAAGCGAGTTTATTCAACCTCTCCTCATAGCTAATGCCTTCCATACCAGGCAACACCTGGTAAATCTCTGCTGCACCCTCTCTAAAGCCTCCACATCCTTCTGGTAGTGTGGCGACCAGAATTGAACACTATACTCCAAGTGTGGCCTAACTAAGGCTCCATACAGCTGCAACATGACTTGCCAATTCTTATACTCAGTGCCCTGGCCAATGAAGGCAAGCATGCCGTATGCCTTCTTGACTACCATCGCCACCTGTGTTGCCCCTTTCAGTGACCTGCAGACCTGTACACCAAGATCTCTCTGACTGTCATACCCTTGAGGGTTCTACCATTCACTGTATATTCCCTACCTGCATTAGACCTTCCAAAATGATTGCCTCACATTTGTCCGGATTAAACTCCATCTGCCATCTTTCCGCCCAAGTCTCCAAACGATCTAAATCCTGCTGTATCCTCTGACAGTCCTCATCGCTATCCACAATTCCACCAACCTTTGTGTCATCTGCAAACTTACCAATGAGACCAGTTACATTTTCCTCCAAATCATTTATGTATATGATGAGCATTGTGAAAAATCGCTTGGAAGGTTCTCCGCTGTTCCTCAACAGTTTCACCATAAAGTCTTTGCTCCCAGTCTACCTTAGCTAGCTCTTCTCTCATCCCATTGTAATCTCCTTTGTTTAAGCACAAAACACTAGTGTTTGATTTTACCTTCTCACCCTCCATCTGTATTTTAAATTCCACCATATTATGATCGCTCCTTCCGAGAGGATCCCTAACTATGAGATCATTAATCAATCCTGTCTCATTACACAAGACCAGATCTAGGACCGCTTGTTCCCTTGTAGGTGCCATTACATACTGTTCTAGGAAACTATCACAGATACATCCTATAAACTCCTCCTCAAGGCTGTCTTGACCGACCTGGTTAAACCAATCGACATGTAAATTAAAATCCCCCATGATAACAGCTGTATCATTTCTACATGCATCAGTTATTTCTTTGTTTATTGCCTGCCCCACTATAATGTTACTATTTGGTGGCCGATAGACTACTTCTATCAGTGACTTTTTTGCTTTACTGATTTCCACCCAAATGGATTCAACCTTATCCTCCATAGCACCGATGTCATCCCTTACTATTGCCCGGATGTCACCCTTAAATAACAGAGCTACACCACCTCCTTTACCATCTACTCTGTCCTTCCGAATAGTTTGATACCCTTGGATATTTAACTCCCAGTTGTGACCATCCTTTAACTATGTTTCAGTAACGGCCACTAAATCATAGTCATTCACGATGATTTACGCCATCAACTCATTTACCTTATTCTGAATACTACGAGCATTCAGGTAAAGTACACTTATGTTGGCTTTTATACCTCTGTTTTGAATCTTAACACCTTGATCAGCAACCTCTCCTAAGTTATTTTTCCTCTTAACGTTTCACCTAATTTTCCTTGTCGTTGAACCCATATCTTCATGCAACAACCTGCCGCATCGCTTTCCATTTATGTTTTTACTTCCCGTTTTATTCCTTTTAGTATTACTAGGCCTATTCACTGAGCTCCCCTCAGTCACTGTACCTTGTACTGTCGCCCTTTTTGATTTTTGACTATGGCTTCTCTGCCTTACACTTTCCCCCTTACTGCCTTTTGTTTCTGTCCCTGTTTTACTACCTTCCGACTTTCTGCATCGTTTCCCATCCCCCTGCCACATTAGTTTAAGAACTCCCCAACCGCTCTAGCAAATAGCTCCCCTAGGGTATCAGTTCCAGTCCTGCCCAGGTGTAACCCGTCCAGTTTGTACAGGTCCCACCTCCCCCAGAACCGGTCCCAATGCCCCAGGAATCTGGAACCCTCCCCCTGACACCACCCCTTCAGCCACGTAGTCATCCTACATATCCTGCCATTTCTACTCTGACTAGCACGTGCCTAAGTAGGCACATTCGCCTTGCCCACTGCCAGACGGCTCTGTGAAAGCCCCTGGCTGGACACACACGGCATGGACCTCTTTCAGCACGGAGTAAATTCTAATTCAGGGTCTCAATTAGCCCACGGATGGGCATGCCTTATAATGGCCCCCCCCCCCCCCCCACCCCCGGCACTGGTAAGATTGCAGCAAGGGAAGAAGCATGTGGGTAGATAGTGGGTATAGTGCCCACGGCATGGCACCCAATTGCATGGAAATCCCTGTCTGCCAACCTGCCCCTTTGGGGGTGGTGTTGGTGGAGGGGGGGGGGGGGGGGGGGGGGGGGGGGGGTTCGCTATAAAGTCCAGCCCTCAGTGAGTAGGGAGGTGGAAGGCAGACCAGATTTCTAGGAGGAAGGGTGTGGGCAGGAGACAGTGACCAATGTGGTTCCACAGACGCAGACATGGCTGGTGTATTGAGAACTTAACCTATTGTTTTTCTATGTTTCTGATTCTGGTTCTAATTAAGGTGAGGAAGTGCCTTGACAATTGGATTTGGACTGGATTGGATTTGTTTATTGTCACGTTGATGCACTATCAATTACTACAAAGACGAGAGGAGAGAATAATCGAGGCTTTATTAAGCAGAGATCTGTGGCCTCCTGCAGCTGCTACCAGAATGGGAGAAGCTCTGGTGTGCACACACATTTATACTCCGTCTACTGGGCGGAGCCAGCAGGCAGGGATTTACCCCTATACCTCTAGTACAGGAACCTTACCGTACTACATCTAATATACAGTTAGTGATGACTACCACACACGTGTACCGAGGTACAGTGAAAAGTATTTTTCTGCGAGCAGCTCAACAGATCATTAAGTACATGGGGAAAAAAGTGAATAAAAGAAAATATTTAATAAGGCAACACAAGGTGTACAATGTAACTACATAAGCACCGGCATTGGATGAAGCATACAGGGCGAAATTCTCCGTCCCCCACGACGGGTCGGAGAATAGCGGGAGGGCCTGCCCGACATTTTTCGCGCCCTCCCGCTATTCTCTCCCCCCCCCCCCCCCCAACTCCCGACATGAATCGCTGCCGCCATTTTTTTACGGCCGGCAGCGATTCACAGCTGTTCGATGGGCCGAAGTCCCAGCCCTTTACGCTGTTTTTACGAACGGCAAACACACCTGGTCTGGCCGTTCGTAAAAACGGCGGGAACAACTCGCTTTTTATAACCATGGCACCGATTGGCACGGCAGTCCCACGGCCGTGCCAAGGGTGCCATGGGCCCGCGATCGGTGGGCACCGATCGCGGGCAGCGGGCCCGATGCCCGCGCGCTATTTGTCCTTCCGCCGCCCCGCAGTATCCATTCGCGTATCATATGACGCGTCAGCCGGCGCTAACTCCGGCAAGCGGGCTTAACGAAATTCGTTAAGCCCGTGATGCCGGAGCTTGTGGCGTCGGGCTGCTAGCCCCGACCGGGGACCAGAATCGGTTCCCGGTCGGGAAGGGGCGTGTTGGCGTCAAACCCGCCCGGGTTTGACGCCAGCCTTACGATTTCTCCCGTTTTGGGAGAATCGCACCCACAGGGTGTAGTGTTAATGAGGTCAGTCAATAAGAGGGTAATTTAGGAGTCTGGTAACAGCGGGGAAGAAGCTGTTTTTGAGTCTGTTTGTGTGAGTTCTCAGACTTCTGTATCTCCTGCCCAATGGGAGAAATTGGAAGAGTGAGTTAGCCGGGTGGGAAGTATAGGCGCTGTTTTGCTTTCTTGGTAGTAGCGTCGACGTGGGTGGACGAGGACAGATGTTTGGTGATGTGCCCATCTAGAATTTGAAGCTGTTAACCATCTCCACCTTGGCCCCGTTGATGCTGACAGGGGTGTGTAAGTACTTTGCTTCCTGAAGTTAATGACCAGCTCTTTAGTTTTGCTGGCATTGAGGGAGAGATTGTTGTCGCTGCACCACTCCACTAGGTTCTCTATCTCCCTTCTGTATTCTGACTCGTCGTTATTCAAGATCCAGCCCACTATGGTCGTATCATCAGCAAACTTGTAGATGGAGTTGGAACCAAATTTTGCCACGCAGTCGTGTGTATATAGGGAGTAGAGTAGGGGGCTGAGTACGCAGCCTTGCGGGGCCCCGGGATTGAGGACTATTGTGGAGGAGGTGTTGTTGTTCATTCTTACTGATTGTGTTCTTTTGGTCAGAAAACCGAGGATCCAGTTGCATTGTGGGGAACCAAGTCCTAGGTTTTGGGGCTTTGATATGAGCTTGGCTGGGATTATGGCGTTGAAGGCGGAGCTGTAGTCAATAAATAGGAGTCTGATGTAGGAGTCCTTGTTGTGGAGATGCTCTGGGGATGAGTATAGGGGCAGGGAAATGGCGTCTGCTGTGGACCGGTTGCGACGGTATGCGAATTGAAGTGGGTCAAGGCGTTCTGGGAGTATGGAGGTGATGTGCTTCATGACCAACCTCTCGAAGCACTTCATTACGACTGAGGTCAGGGCCACCGGGCGGTAGTCATTGAGGCATGTTGCCTGGTTCCTCTTTGGTACCGGTATGATGGTGGTCTTCTTGAAGCAGGTGGGGACCTTAGAGTGGAGTAGGGACAGGTTAAAGATGTCCGCAAACACCTGTGCAAGCTGGTCCGCACAGGCTCTGAGTGCACGACCAGGGATCCCATCCGGCCCATCGCCTTCCGAGGGTTCACTTTTAGGAAGGCCTATCTGACTTCGGAAGCTGTGATGGTGGGTATGGGTGAATTATGGGCTGCTGGGGCACTCAACAGCGGATTGTTGGTTACCTGCTCAAACCGAGCATAGAATGCATCAAGTTCATTGGGGAGGGGTGCGCTGCTGCCAGAGATACTGCTCGGAGATACTGCAAGATACATCTTGCTGTATTTCAGTTTTGGAATCTGATTGACTAAATATGTGACCAACTATACCATGTGATTCACACAGACCAATCACCATCGCAAGAAGCATTCTGCAGTCTTACCTCAGTAATGCTGGAAGAGCCCAACAGATCCGGTATCGCCTGCGGAGATCGGAACTGAATTCAGGTTTCAGGTTGATGAGCTTTGCCATCATTCACAGGATTCTGTTTTCGTTCTTCCTGCAAATTCCACACGCTCACCATTTCCTGGGGAAAGGTGTTTCTCCTGAATTCTCTGTTGGATATATTAGTGACTATCTTATATTGGCGGCACGGTAGCACAGTGGTTAGCACTGTTGCTTCACAGCACCAGGGTCCCAGGTTCGATTCCCGGCTGGGTCACTGTCTGTGTGGAGTCTGCACGTCCTCCCCCTGTGTGCGTGGGTTTCCTCCGGGTGCTCCGGTTTCCTCCCACAGTCCAAAGATGTGCGGGTTAGGTTGATTGGCCATGCTAAATTGCCCGTAGTGTCCTAATAAAAGTAAGGTTAAGGGGGGGGGGTTGTTGGGTTACGGGTATAGGGTGGATACGTGGGTTTGAGTAGGGTGATCATGGCTCGGCACAACATTGAGGGCCGAAGGGCCTGTTCTGTGCTGTACTGTTCTATGTTCTATGTTCTAAGTCACAAAAGACGTGCTGTTAGGTGACTTTGACATTCTGAAATCTCCCTCAGTGTACCCGAACAGGCGCCGGAGTGTGGTAATGAGGGGATTTTCCCAGTAACTTCATTGCAGTGTTAATGTAAGCCTACTTGTGACAATAATAAAAATTATTATTATTATGCCCCCATAGTCCGAGGACACACAAGTATAAAGCTGAGAAATATTGGACGAACAAACCACACCATCCGGACAACAGTGGGCGGAATTCTCCAACCCTTCCCGTCGGCCGGGTATTTTGTTCCTGCCGAAGTCGGCAGCTGTTGCAGGTTCCCCGGTGGCGGCACGGGCGAGGAATCGCCATCCACCTCAGCAAGACAGGAAGATCCCGCCAGCATCCAGTGGTGAGCCATTCCATTGTTGGGGGCAGGGAGCTGGAGAGTTCCGCGTATGTCACTGTGTACACCACAGACCGAGGGTGAAGACGTGAAACCCTCCGGGGAAAGGAGTAAAAAGCCTTGTGTCTGTATCATCGTGTCGTTGGGCTGGAGTCCTTCCAATACCGCTCGATGACTGATAGCTACAAACGCTCTACTTTCGTAACATATTTACAATTAGGAGAACATTCATTTCTTTTCATGTTGCTTTCTCTTAGTCTCTCACATCAGATGAGTAAATGTCGCTTCCATCTACCTCATCACAGTCTATTACAGATAACCACTTGTGGAACGTAGGGCTGCCAACCTTCCCAGGATTGGCCCGGAGTCTCCAGGAATTGAAGATCAATCTCCAGGTCGCTGCTGTGCTGCAAACCTTGAGCAAAATCATCGGGAAGGTCTAATGCAGGTAGGGAATATACAGTGAATGGTAGAACCCTCAAGAGTATTGACTGTCAGAGAGATTTAGGTGCACAGGTCCACAGATCACTGAAAGAGGCAACACAGTGGAGAAGTTGGTCAAGAAGGCATGCGGCATACAAATAACAAAGAAAAGTACAGCACAGGAACAGGCCCTTCAGCCCTCCGAGCCTGCGCCGACCATGCTGCCCGTCTAAACTAAAATCTTCTACACTTCCAGGGTCCATATCCCTCTATTCCCATCTTATTCATGTATTTGTCAAGATGCCCCTTAAATGTCACTATCGTCCCTGCTTCCACCACCTCCTCCGGCAGCGAGTTCCAGCCTTCCTTGGCCGGGGCATTGACTATAAAAATTGGCAAGTGAGGGCAGCACGGTGGCCTAGTGGTTAGCACAACCGCCTCACGGCACTGAGGTCCCAGGTTCAATCCCGGCTCTGGGTCACTGTCCGTGTGGAGTTTGCACATTCTCCCCGTGTCTGCGTGGGTTTCGCCCCCACAACCCAAAAATGTACAGAGTAGGTGGATTGGCCACGCTAAGTTGCCCCTTAATTGGAAAAAATAATTGGCTAATCTAAATTTAAAAAAAAAAAAATTGGCAAGTGATGTTGCAGCTGTATAGGACCTTTGTTAGGCCACACTTGGAGTATAGTGTTCAATTCTGGTCACCACACTACCAGAAGGATGTGGAGGATTTAGAGAGGGTGCAGAAGAGATTCACCAGAATGTTGCCTGGTATGGAGGGCATTAGCTATGAGGAACAGTTGAATAAACTCGGTTTGTTCTCACTGGAATGACGGAGGTTGAGGGGCGACCTGATAGAGGTCTACAAAATTATGAGGGGCATAGACAGAGTGGATAGTCAGAGACTTTTTCCCAGGGTAGAGGGGTCAATTACTAGGGGGCATAGGTTTAAGGTGCGAGGGGCAAGGTTTAAAGGAGGTATACGTGGCAAGTTTTTTTACACAGAGGGTAGTGGGTGCCTGGAACTCGCTGCCGGAGGAGGTGGTGGAAGCAGGGACGATAGTGACATTTAAGGGGTATCTTGACAAATACATGAATAGGATGGGAATAGAGGGACACGGACCCAGGAAGTGTAGAAGATTTTAGTTTAGACGGGCAGCATGGTCGGCACAGGCTTGGAGGGCCGAATGGCCTGTTCCTGTGCTGTACTTTTCTTTGTTCTTTATTCTTTGTTCTTTGGGACATTAAAACGTTTTTTCTTTTGGTCATTTCCTTTGAATGTTTCTCTTTTTCAGATATAAAAATATTGAAAATGGGAGTTGGCGGTGGGGGAAGGCTGTCAAGGATCATCCCATTGGGAATGAGTCCTTTTCTTTCCAGCTAGTGTTGGAAGGCGGTGCATCATGAGGATGGATGGGTTGGCTGACTAGTGGGGGTGCGGGGTGGGGGTGGGGGCGGGAGGGGGGGGGGGGCGGAGGGGCAAGTCATGTGATGAAACCTCCAGGAATATATTTAGTCACAATTGGTCACGTTAAATTCCCATCTGCTCTCCCTAATATTTCATGATATTCGCATCCCACAGTTTTTCAACCTTTAATGAGTTATTTCAATGGTTAGTTTGCTCTATTTCAAGCTCCATTACCTGCCACAAGGTCCCTGCCTGGTTGAAATATTCTTGGAGCTTCTCCAACCAACATTTACCTGCAGTAAAAAAAAAACATCTGCTGCCTAATAGCTATGTGTATATTTTCATGCCATTTGCAGATTTAAGAAGCCTTGAGGGGCCTTCTCTGGCTTCTGTGTTCTGTTAGTTCCCTCATCACAATCATTCATCAAAATGGTGGATAGCGATGGCTCAAACACGCTGTTGTCCATGATTGGGTCATGGTCATGTCCAGGGTCATGTCCAGGGTCCGTCTCGATGACTGACAACCATCTGCCAGAAAGTTTCCACCAGTTATCTGTCCCATTGCCCCATCTGATCAGATTTTCGAAACACCTTCTTCATAATTTTGGAAACCAGGATGTGCAGCTTCCATGCCATTGTCATCGTCCGCCATTACATATACACAGAAGGTAGGAGCAACAGGAGACCTTTTGGCCCTTCGAGCCTGCTTCGCCATTCATCACAATTATGGCTGATCATCCAACTCTCAGAATTTATAGTGCAGAAGGAGGCCGTTCGGCCCATCGTGTCTGCACCGACCCTTGGAAAGAGCACCCTACCTAAGCCCACACCTCCACCCTATCCCTACACTTCCACCTTATTCCCGTAACCCCACCTTACCCTACCTTTTTTTTGGACACTAAGGGCAATTTTTCATGGCCAATCCACCTACCCCTGCATATCTTCGGACTATGGGAGGAAACCGGAGCACCTGGAGGAAACCCATGCAGACACGGGGAGAACGTGCAGGCTCCGCACAGTCAGTGACCCAAGCCGGAAATCGAACCTGGGACCCTGGCTCTGTGAAGCCATTGTGCTAACCACTGTGCTACCGTGCTGCCCTCAATAGCCTAATCCTGCTTTCTCCCCATAGCCTTTGATCCCATTCTCCCCAAGTGCTATATCCATCCGCCTCTTGAATATATTCAATGTTTTAGCATCAACTACTTCCTCAGTAGGCTCACCACTTTTTGGGTGAAGAAATATTTCCTTATCTCTGTCCGAAATGGTTCACCCTGAATCCTCAGACTGTGATCCCCTGGTTCGGGACACACCCATCATTGGTGACATCTTCCCTGCATCTACCCTGTCTAGTCCTGTTAGAATTTTATAAGTCTCTATGAGATCCCCCCTCATTCTTCTGAACTCCAGCGAGAACAATCCCAACCTCGTCAATCTATCCTCATATGACAGTCCCGCCATCCCTGGAATCAGTCTGGTAAACTTAGAATTTGCAGTGCAGAAGGAGGCCATTCGGCCCATCGAATCTGCCCCGGCCCTTGGAAAGAGCACCCCACCCAAGCCCACACCTCCACCCCATCCCAGTAACCCAGAAACCCCACCCAACCGTTTTAGGTACTAGATACTTCTAGATACTTTTCAAAGAACCCAAACCAGTTTTGTGAGGCTGGTCCCACATTCCCCGAATCCATTGTGCTCTCCAGCAATTCTAAATCCCATCCCATTTAAGGTTTTCCATTGACTCCCTTGCGGCTGAGGTGAGACTTCATCCTTTTCTTAATTAAAGGGCCGATGTGACTCTCCTTCAGATTTATTGGAAGCTGTTGAGTCTGTGATGAGTTATCGAATCTGTGTTTCATATTAACACTCACATCCTCCTTCAACACTCTGCAATAAATGGCATTAGGTTCAGTCGCTTGCTCAGCTTTAAGTCCTCAATCCTCACCGATACCTCTTTTCCGATCACTTCCCACTGTCTACGGTGACGGCGCTCCAAAAATACTTCAGCACTTGGAGGAGGTCCGGTTGCCCCGTAAAGTGCGATGTAAATGCAAGACTTCTTTTCTTTCCCCAGCGGGTTTGGTTTTACCCGTGGGCCTGTTGTGCGCTTCGTCTACAGCAGCATCTGCAGACGTGAAAATCGATGCAAATTTAGCTCACCCTCAGAATGGCAAAACAAAATGGGTCCATTCAGCCCAGCGTGCCTGTGCTAGCTCTTTGAACTAGCTGTCCAAAAAGTCGTCTGTTCCTTCCTCCGCCCCCGCAACCCCCCTCCCCCACAGACCTGCAAACATTTCACTGTCAAGTAAAATATATGTCTAATTCTCTTTGCAAAGTTAATACTGAACCTACTTCCATCGCCCTTTCAGGCAGCGCATTCCAGATCTCAGTAACTTGCTGCCTGGAAAAATTCTCCTCAACTCTCCTGTGGTTCGCTTGCTAAATGCCTTAAATCTGTATCCCATGGTTGCCAACACCCCTGCCAGTGGAAATGATTTCTCCTTATTTACTCTTATCAAAACCCTTCATCTTACCCTCATGTCTCAGCCACCCTGCAAAGCGAGCATTTTCCGACTTCTAATATAACTGTAAAATGCCTTGCCCTAGCATCTTTAATCTCCCTTATTCTTTCTCTCTAACACCCTGCTAGCATTCCTAGTACCAGCCAAAGCCATCTTCAGCTCGTGTTTTTAAGCTTATCTCTGCTCCCTTCAATAATTGTATTTTTCTTTACGTATTGAAACACTTTTCTTTAAAGGTTAATTTATTGCCTGTAGCAATAATTTCCTTCACCAACTGAAATCTAATGGCACAAATAATTGCCTCCTTCTGAACGAAGCTCACTGCAACACTACTTAATGGATGGATGGTTTTAATCTCCATGACAACTGCACTCCATCGCAGTTCTTCATCTTTTACGCACACCGGCCAACTTTCAGAATCCGGCTGCCCTCAGATCCTTTGGCCTGCTTCCTGCTTATGGTCATGCTCACAGAATCATACCTAACAGAAAATTTCCCAGACACCACTACCACCATTCCTGGGGATGTGCCGTTCCACTGGCAGGACAGACCCAGCAGAGGGGGCGGCACAGTTTACAGTCAGGAGGGAGTTTCCCTGGGAGTCCTCAACATCGACTCCGGATCCCATGAAGTCTCATGGCTTCAGGTTAAACATGGACAAGGAAACCTCCTCCTGATCACCACGTACTGTCCATCATCCGATGAATCAGTACTCCGCCATGTTGAACACCACTTGGAGGAAGCACTGAGGGTGGCACGGGCACAGAGTGCACTCTGGGTGCGGGAAATCAATGTCCATCACCAAAAGTGGCTCGGTGATACCACCACAGACCAGGTCCAAAAGGACACAGCTGCTAGACTGGGCCTGTGACAGGTGGTGACGGAACCAACAAGGGGGAAAAACATGCTTGACCTCATCCTCACCAACCTGCCTGCTGCAGATGCATCTGCCCATGACAGTATCGGCAGGACTGACCACCGCCCAGTCCTTGTGGAGACAAAGTCCCGTCTTCACATTGAGGATACCTACCATCCTTTTGTGTGGCACTACCATGGTGCTAAATGGGATAGACTTCGAACAGATCTCGCAACTCAAGACTGGGCATCCATGAGGTGCTGTGGGCTATCAGCAGCAGCAGAATTGCATTCAACCATAATCTGAAACCTCATGGCCCGGCATGTCACCCACTCTACCGTTACCACCCACCCAGAGGATCAACCCTGGTGCAGGGGAGAATGCAGAGAGCAACCTAAAAATGAGGTGTCGACCTGGTGAAGCTACAACATAGGACAACCTGCAAAGCAAACAGCATAAACAGCAAGTAATAGGCCGAGCTAAACAATCCCACAATCAACGCAGCAGATCTAAATTCTGCAATCCTACCACATCCAGCCGTGAATGGTGGTGGACAATTAAACAACTCGCTGGAGGAGGAGGCTCCAGCAATATCCCCATCCTCAATGATGGAGGAACCCAGAAGATCAGTGCAAATTAAAAGGCTGAGGCATTCGCAACAATCTTCAGCCAGAAGTGCCGAATGGATGATCCATCTCGGTCTCCTCCGGAGGTCCCCAGCATCACAGATGTCAGTCTTCAGCCAATGTGATTGACTCCGCATGATATGAAGAAACAGCTGAAGGCACTGGATACTGCAAAGGCTATGGGCCCTGACAATATCCTGGAAATAGTACTGAAGACTTGTGCTCCAGAACTTGCCGCACCCCTAGCCAAGCTGTCCCAGGACACCTACAACACTGGCATCTATCCGGAAATGTGGAAAATTGCTCAGATGTGCCCTGTACATTAAAGGCAGGAAAAAATCCAACACAGCCAATTACCTCTCTCTCAGTCTACTCTCAATTATTAGTGCAGTGATGGAAGGGGATCATCGATAGTGCTATCAAGCGGGGACTTCCGGTGGCAGTCATGGAGCGAGCGGTTGCACATTTGGGAGCTCCCGTTCAAGGTGGTATTTTTCAGTCCTTTCCCTGTCTGAGTTTTGGATGGAAAGAGATGTAGGAGTGCCAGGAGGTGTAATCCCTGTGGTGTGGCTGGTGGATGGATCCACGAACTAGAGTGGATAGAGAAGAAAGAAGCTGTTGGAGTTGGAGAATCTTCATGGTGCGCCACAGGCTAAGATGGCGGAGGGTAAAGGGCCTGTTATGCCCGTCCAGTGGTCAACAGAGCAGCTGGTGGAATTCTTAAAGGCTACGTTCAGCCAGCAGAGGAAGGAGTCCCTGGAGAACCTGGCCAAGGGGGTGGAGCAGTTAAAGCAGGGATTGAGAGAGTTGAGCAAAGGCTGGAGTCCCAGGGCCGGGTGATCCAGAAAGAGCAGGAGGCGTTGGGGGAGCACGAGGAGCAGTTGGCCTGGTTGGTAGCCGAGGTGAGGGTGATGCTGGAGACCCAGAAGAGGCTGAAGGAGAAGGTGGAGGATCTGGAGAATCGTTCCAGAAGACAAAACTTGAGGATTATGGGGATGCCCAAAAGCTCGAAGGCCGGCACCTACATGGCCAAAATGTTGTTGCAGCTGATGGGGGAGCATTTGACCGGCTCCCAGAGGTCAATTGAGCACACAGGGTGCTGATGAGGGAGCACAGGTGGGCGAACCGCCAAGGGCGATGGTGATGGGGTTGCATCGCTACTTGGGCAAGGAGAAGAATCTTCGGTGGGCGAAGCAGACGTGGAAGTGCCCCTGGGAGGGGAACGAGCTGCGATTGTACCAGTAGGTACACGTGGCAATAAACGAATCCAATCCAATCTAATGCAATACAAGGCCCAAGTCAGGAGTGTAATGGAATACTCTCCACTTGCCTGGATGAGTGCAGCTCCAACAACACTCAAGAAGCTCAACACCATGTAGGACAAAGCAGCCCCGCCTGATTGCTGTCCCTTCCACAACTATTCAAACCCTCCACCACTGATGAACAGTGGCAGCCGTGTGGACCAGCTTCAAGATGCACTGCAGTAACTCACCAAGGTTCCTGAGGAAGCACCTTCCAAACCCACGACCACTATCATCTAGGACAGAGGCTGGGAAGCCCACCATCTGGAAGTTCCCCTCAAAGTCACCATCATGACTTGGAAATATATCACCCTTCGGCCCAACTGTCGTTGGGTCAAAATCCTGGAACTCCCTCCCTAACAGCTCTGTGGGTGTACCTACACATCAGGGACTGCAGCGGTTCAAGAAGGCAGCTCACCGCCTTCTGAAGGGCAACTAGGGGTGGGCAACAAATGTTGGCCTAACCGGCGAGGCCCACATCCCATAAATGAATAAACAAAACGTTCTCAGCACAATAGGAAGGAACAGAGGTTTGCATTTCTGTAGCACCTTTCACAACATCAGGATGTCCCAATGTGCTTTACAGCCAGTGAAGTGCTTTCTGAACGTAGTAAATGTGTGAGACACACCAGCCAATTAATGCACAGCAAGCTCCCACAATCAGCAATGTGATAATGACCCGAGCCTCTGTCTGAAGCAGTCAGTACGTGAAGAATGTTGGCTGCAACACCAGGAAGATTTTCCCAGCTTTTTATCCAATGGGGGTATAGCTCAGTGGTAGAGCATTTGACTGCAGATCAAGAGGTCTCTGGTTCAAATCCAGGTGCCCCCTGGGACAGGCTATCATGTGTCCTTCATTGCAACAATTTAGAAAATATTTACAATAACTGCGCTTGCAACCATCTTCTGGAAAACAGTGAAAGACATTATCTGCTGCTTGAACGTAAAGGAGATGCTTGGGGGCATGGTAGCACAATGGTTAGCACAGTTGCTTCACAGCTCCAAGGTCCCAGGTTCGATTCCTGGCTTGGGTCACTTTCTGTGCAGAGTCTGCACGTTCTCCCTGTGGGTTTCCTCCGGGTGCTCCAGTTTCCTCCCACAGTCCAAAGATATGCAGGTTAGGTGGATTGGCCATGATAAATTGCCCTTAATTTACTGGGTTTTGGGGATAGGGTGGGCGGTATGGTGCTCTCTCCAAGGGCTGGTGCAGACTCAATGGGCCAAATGGCCTTCTGCACTGTAAATTCTATGATGATTCCAGTGCCCCAGGATCTTTTTTTTAATTTAGAGGACCCAATTACTTTTTTTCCAATTAAGGGGCAATTTAGTGTGGCCAATCCACCTAACCTGCACATCTTTGGGTTGTAGGGGTGAAATTCACGCAGACATGGGGAGAATGTGCAAATTCCACACTGACAGTGACCCAGGGGTGCCCCAGGATCTTTTACGTCCAATGGAATGGGAAGACAGGGCCCTCGGTTTCATCCGAAAAACGGCAGCCCTGTCAGTGCGGCACTCCCTCAGTACTGACCCTCTGACAGTGCAGCACTCCCTCAGTACTGACCCTCTGATAGTGCGGCACTCCCTCAGTACTGACCCTCTGACAGTGCGGCACTCCCTCAGTACTGACCCTCTGACAGTGCGGCACTCCCTCAGTACTGACCCTCTGACAGTGCGTCGCTCCCTCAGTACTGACCCTCTGACAGTGCAGCACTCCCTCAGTACTGACCCTCTGATAGTGCGGCACTCCCTCAGTACTGACCCTCTGACAGTGCGGCACTCCCTCAGTACTGACCCTCTGACAGTGCAGCACTCCCTCAGTACTGACCCTCTGACAGTGCGGCACTCCCTCAGTACTGACCCTCTGACAGTGCGGCACTCCCTCAGTACTGACCCTCTGACAGTGCAGCACTCCCTCAGTACTGACCCTCTGACAGTGCAGCACTCCCTTAGTACTGACCCTCTGACAGTGAGGCACTCCCTCAGTACTGACCCTCTGACAGTGCGGCACTCCCTCAGTACTGACCCTCTGACAGTGCAGCGCTCCCTCAGTACTGACCCTCTGACAGTGCGGCACTCCCTCAGTACTGACCCTCTGACAGTGCGGCACTCCCTCAGTACTGACCCTCTGACAGTGCCGCATTCCCTCAGTACTGACCCTCTGACAGTGCAGCTCTCCATCAGCACTGACCCTCTGACAGTGCAGCATTCCCTCAGTACTGACCCTCTGACAGTGCAGCACTCCCTCAGTACTGACCCTCTGACAGTGCAGCACTCCCTCAGTACTGACCCTCTGACAGTGCAGCGCTCCCTCAGTACTGACCCTCTGACAGTGCAGCACTCCCTCAGTACTGACCCTCCCACAGTGCCGCACTCCCTCAGTACTGGCCCTCTGACAGTGCGGCACTCCCTCAGTACTGACCCTCCCACAGTGCAGCACTCCCTCAGTACTGACCCTGTGACAGTGAAGCACTCCCTCAGTACTGACCCTGTGACAGTGCAGCACCCCCTCAGTACTGGCCCTCTGACAGTGCCGCACTCCCTCAGTACTGACCCTCTGACAGTGCAGCACTCCCTCAGTACTGACCCTCTGACAGTGCGGCACTCCCTCAGTACTGACCCTCTGACAGTGCGCACTCCCTCAGTACTGACTCTCTGACAGTGCAGCACTCCCTCAGTACTGGCCCTCTGGCAGTGCAGCACTCCCTCAGTACTGACCCTTTGACAGTGCAGCACTCCCTCAGTACTGACCCTCTGACAGTGCAGCACTCCCTCAGTACTGACCCCTCTGACAGTGCAGCACTCCCTCAGTACTGGCCCTCTGACAGTGCAGCACTCCCTCAGTACTGACCCTCTGACAGTGCAGCACTCCCTCAGTACTGACCACTGACAGTGCAGCACTCCCTCAGTACTGACCATCTGACAGTGCGGCACTCCCTCAGTACTGACCCTCTGACAGTGCGGCACTCCCTCAGTACTGACCATCTGACAGTGCGGCACTCCTCAGAACTGACCCTCTGACAGTGCGACACTCCCTCAGTATTGACCCTCTGACAGTGCGGCACTCCTCAGTACTGACCTGGACAGTGCAGCACCCCTCAGTACTGACCCTCTGACAGTGCCGCACTCCCTCAGTACTGACCCTCTGACAGTGCCGCACTCCCTCAGTACTGACCCTCTGACAGTGCCGCACTCCCTCAGTACTGACCCTCTGACAGTGCGGCACTCCCTCAGTACTGACCCTCTGACAGTGCAGCGCTCCCTCAGTACTGACCCTCTGACAGTGCGGCACCCTCAGTACTGACCCTCTGACAGTGCGGCACTCCCTCAGTACTGACCCTCTGACAGTGCGGCACTCCCTCAGTACTGACCCTCTGACAGTGCCGCACTCCTCAGTACTGACCCTCTGACAGTGCCGCACTCCCTCAGTACTGACCCTCTGACAGTGCCGCACTCCTCAGTACTGACCCTCTGACAGTGCGGCACTCCCTCAGTACTGACCCTCTGACAGTGCGGCACTCCCTCAGTACTGACCCTCTGACAGTGCGGCCTCCCTCAGTACTGACCCTCTGACAGTGCAGCACTCCATCAGTACTGACCCTCTGACAGTGCGGCACTCCCTCAGTACTGACCCTCTGACAGTGCCGCACTCCCTCAGTACTGACCCTCTGACAGTGCGGCACTCCCTCAGTACTGACCCTCTGGCACTGCAGCACTCCCTCAGTACTGACCCTCTGACAGTGCGGCACTCCCTCAGTACTGACCCTCTGACAGTGCAGCACTCCCTCAGTACTGACCCTCTGACAGTGCGGCACTCCCTCAGTACTGACCCTCTGACAGTGCAGCACTCCCTCAGTACTGACCCTCTGACAGTGCGGCACTCCCTCAGTACTGACCCTCTGACAGTGCAGCACTCCCTCAGTACTGACCCTGACAGTGCGGCGCTCCCTCAGTACTGACCCTCTGACAGTGCGGCACTCCCTCAGTACTGACCCTCTGACAGTGCGGCACTCCCTCAGTACTGACCCTCTGACAGTGCGGCACAGATCCAGTACTGACCCTCTGACAGTGCAGCACTCCTCAGTACTGACCCTCTGACAGTGCGGCGCTCCCTCAGTACTGACCCTCTGACAGTGCGGCACTCCCTCAGTACTGACCCTCTGACAGTGCGGCACTCCCTCAGTACTGACCCTCTGACAGTGCAGCACTCCCTCAGTACTGACCCTCTGACAGTGCGGCCTCCCTCAGTACTGACCCTCTGACAGTGGCAGCACTCCCTCAGTACTGACCCTCCGACAGTGCGCACTCCCTCAGTACTGACCCTCTGACAGTGCAGCACTCCCTCAGTACTGACCCTCTGACAGTGCGGCGCTCCCTCAGTACTGACCCCTCTGACAGTGCGGCACTCCCTCAGTACTGACCCTCTGACAGTGCGGCACTCCCTCAGTACTGACCCTCTGACAGTTGCGTGCACTCCCTCAGTACTGAACCTCTGACAGTGCAGCACTCCCTCAGTACTGACCCTCTGACAGTGCGGCGCTCCCTCAGTACTGACCCTCTGACAGGGGCACTCCCTCAGTACTGACCCTCTGACAGTGCGGCACTCCCTCAGTACTGACCCTCTGACAGTGCAGCACTCCCTCAGTACTGACCCTGACAGTGCGGCGCTCCCTCAGTACTGACCCTCTGACAGTGCGGCACTCCCTCAGTACTGACCCTGACAGTGCGGCACTCCCTCAGTACTGACCCTCTGACAGTGCGGCACTCCCTCAGTACTGACCCTCTGACAGTGCAGCACTCCTCAGTACTGGGCCTCTGGCAGTGCAGCACTCCCTCAGTACTGACCCTCTGACAGTGCAGCACTCCCTCAGTACTGACCCTCTGGCAGTGCGGCACTCCCTCAGTACTGACCCTCTGACAGTGCAGCACTCCCTCAGTACTGGCCCTCTGACAGTGCAGCACTCCCTCAGTACTGACCCTCTGGCAGTGCGGCACTCCCTCAGTACTGACCCTCTGGCAGTGCAGCACTCCCTCAGTACTGACCCTCTGACAGTGCGGCGCTCCCTCAGTACTGACCCTCTGACAGGGCAGCACTCCCTCAGTACTGACCCTCTGGCAGTGCAGCACTCCCTCAGTACTGACCCTCCCACAGTGCGGAGCTCCCTCAGTACTGACCCTCTGACAGTGCAGCACTCCCTCAGTACTGACCCTCTGACAGTGCGCACTCCCTCAGTAACTGCCCTCTGACAGTGCGGCCCTCCCTCAGTACTGACCCTCTGACAGTGCACGGCACTCCCTCAGTACTGACCCTCTGACAGTGCAGCACTCCCTCAGTACTGACCCTCTGACAGTGCGCGCTACCCCTCAGTACTGACCCTCCCACAGTTGCAGCACTCCCTCAGTACTGACCCTGTGACAGTGAAGCACCTTCCTCAGTACTGACCCTTGACAGTGCAGCACCCCTCAGTACTGGCCCTCTGACAGTGCCGCACTCCCTCAGTACTGACCCTCTGCAGTGCAGCACTCCCTCAGTACTGACTCTCTGACAGTGCAGCACTCCCTCAGTACTGGCCCTCTGGCACGTGCAGCACATCCTCAGTACTGACCCTCTGACAGTGCAGCACTCCCTCAGTACTGGGCCCTCTGACAGTGCAGGCACTCCCTCAGTACTGACCCTCTGACAGTGCAGCACTCCCTCAGTACTGACCCTCTGACAGTGCAGCACTCCCTCAGTACTGACCCTCTGACAGTGCAGCACTCCCTCAGTACTGACCCTCCCCACAGTGCAGCACTCCCTCATACTGACCCTGTTGACAGTGAAGCATCCCTCAGTACTGACCCTGTGACAGTGCAGCACTCCCTCAGTACTGGCCCTCTGACAGTGCCCGCACTCCCTCAGTACTGACCCTCTGACAGTGCCGCACTCCCTCAGTACTGACCCTCTGACAGTGCAGCACTTCCCTCAGTACTGACCCTCTGACAGTGCGGCACTCCCCTCCATACTGGCCTTCTGCCAGTGCAGCACTCACTCAGTACTGACTCTCTGACGTGCGGCACTCCCTCAGTACTGACCCTCTGACAGTGCAGCACTCCCTCAGTACTGACCCTCTGACAGTGCAGCACTCCCTCAGTACTGACCCTCTGACAGTGCCGCACTCCCTCAGTACTGGCCCTACTCTACAGTGCGGCACTCCCTCAGTACTGACCCTCTGACAGTGCAGCACTCCCTCAGTACTGACCCTCTGACAGTGCGGCACTCCCTCAGTACTGACCTCTGACAGTGCAGCGCTCCCTCAGTACTGACCCTCTGACAGTGCAGCACTCCCTCAGTACTGACCCTCTGACAG